>NW_008616810.1:26521-41301 GCF_000691845.1 Merops nubicus | reverse complement strand
GGCACCGGAGAGCTGCCGCATCACCCCGCCGGTGTCGCCGCGGTCCCGGCCGGTTCCCGAGTGACGTGTCCCCTAAGTCAGCGGTACCGCCGTGGGGCCGTGACGCGTTTTTTTTTGTGGCTGAGCGAGTCCGTGGGGGTCCTCGATGAGTCCCCAGACTAGAGTAGTTAATGCTGGAACCTGCTGTTGTAGTGCTGACTGATAAATCGTGATGCCTCTGTGTTCATTCGTGGTAAAATGGCTTATGCTGCCCACTGTTGCATGACTAGTGTGACCCTGCTGCTCAGATCATGACAGACACACCAGAGGAATGTCTGCTCTAATGTCTCTTGATTAAGTCTGTGCTATTTAATCAATTTCTTAAAAAACTGAGGTCGCGCAAAATGAGAATAGAAAACCCACTTGCTTAGCTATGGTTGGAAAAGACCAAGAATCCATTAATTCATAGAATCACAGAAGGGTTTGGGTTGGAAGGGACCTTAAAGATCATCTAGTTCCAACCCCCTGCCATGAGCAGGGACACCTCCCACTAGAGCAGGTTGCTCCAAGCCCCGTCCAGCCTGGCCGTGAACACTTCAGGGATGGGGCACCCACAGCTTCCCTGGGCAGCCTGTGCCAGCGTATCACCACCCTCACAGTGAAGTATTTCTTCCTAATTTCTAATCTAAATCTCCCCTCTTGCAGTTTGAAACCATTGCCTGTCATCCTGTCACAACACTCCCTGATATAAAAGTTCCTGCCCATAGTTTTTCTAGGCCCCCTTTAAGTACTGAAAGGCCACAAGGAGCTCTCCCTGGGGCCTTCTCTTCTCCAGGCTGAACAAGCCCAACTCTCTCAGCCTGGCCGCCCAGCAGAGGGGTTCTGGCCCTTGGATCATCTTTGTGGCCTCCACTGGACCCTCTCAAGCAAGTCAATGTCTTTTTTTATGCTGGCCCCAGCACTGCAGGTGTGGTCTCATGGGATGCTCAGTTCCTGCATCTTTCAATGGCATCCTGGGCAGCTGGATTAATTTTTTCATAATGTGTAGTGGAGAACAATTGCACCTTTGCAATGATGAAGGCTGTCACTGGGATAATGGGAACTGTGGGAAGGATACACATAAGGATGTCTGTAACTTAGTCCCACGTTGTAGGTACGTGTTTGGTTTTAATATTGAATTTATGGTTTTGTTTGATCAGAGCCAGACATGATTACAGCAATAAACACAGCAGTCAGCAGCACTTCTCCTCTGTCAGGAAGCCATTTCTCGTTTCTGTCAATAAATATTAATGAGTTCTTACTTGAAAAAGAACAGAGGAACTCTGAAGGGAACTTTGTGTTCACCCCAACCTCTGGATATGTGCACAGGTAGCAAAACAAAGAACTTCATAAAAGCCATTGCTTTTTTTATCTTTCTTCAAAAAATAACTTGCATTGCTGGATTTCTTTACCAGCTTTCTCTCCCCAGCCCCCCAACAGAGCTTTTATGTGATGTGTTGGTGATTGTTAGATAATTAAGCATTTTGGCATTGTTTTGTTTTGATTTGGAACTTGTTTATGGATAAAGCTTGAAACTTTCTAGAATTAAAGACAGGTTGCCCAGGGAAGCTGTGGATGCTCCATCCCTGGAATTGTTCAGGGCCAGGTTGGATGGGGCTCTGAGCAACCTGCTCTAGTGGGAGGTGTCCCTGCCTGTGGCAGAGGAGGGTAAAATGAGAGGATCTTTAAGGTCCCTTCCCACCCAAACCACTCTATGGATTAATGAATTTCTTGGTCTTTTGCTTCCATAGCTAAGCCAGTGGATTTTCAATTCTTACTTTGTATAACCTCAGTTTTTAAAGAACAATTTACTTTTTAAAAGTTTTTGTAAAGGCAGTAGTTCTGCTTATTTGAACTTATTTAATATGGAGAAGGCACTTTTTCTGCTGTTACAGAGCATGGGGTTATGCTGCACTCTGGAGTAGCAGCATTTTCTGGGTTATTTTAACTGTAAAACTGACCTTTGTGTGCTTTGCTTATCTGGAAACTTTATTAACAAAAAAAAAAATCTTCATTTTTTAGGAAGGTGTCACTAATTTTGCCTGAAAAAAAATATTTATTAGATAGGAATTTTTTGTTTTGCTTCATATGCTGTGACAGTTCTTTGATTCTTGACTTTAGTGAAGCTGGGCAGAGGTTCTTGGTGGGCAGCCCAAACCAGCAGCCTGTCCAAATGTGCTGTGTTTGCTTTCCCTCTGCTTAGATCAGCTGAGCTTCTTCTGGCATTCCCACTGCCAGCCATCCCAGGGACAGGCCTCTGTCAGGATCAGCTGCATCAGTTTTCGTGCTGATGTTCTACAGAGTCAAAAAAAACAAACTCCAACCCAAACAGTTGCTGCCAGTGTAGCATGGTTCTAGCATTTTTTGCTTGGTGGAATGCTGTGGTGGAAGGAAACTGGATTTCAGTGGGTTGACCTGTTGGTGGCATTCAGAGCACAGCTCCCAGACTCCCCTGGGGGCTTTGCTAGATGTGCACTGAGGTCAGGTGTTCCCTTTTTTCACAACACAACTTTAAACCTCTTGGCTCTCTGCCTATTTAACTTGACAGGTAATACTCTTGGGATTCAGGATCTGTAGAATCATTAAGGTTGGAAAAGACCTCTAAGGTCACCAGGTCCAACCATCAACCCAGCACTACTATCACCACTAAACCATGTCCTGAAGTACCACATCCACACGTTTTTTGGACCCCTACAGAGATGGTGGCTCCACCAGCTCCCTGGGCAGCCTGGGCCAATCCCTCACCACTCTGGCAGGAAAGAAATTCTTCCTAAGATTCAGTTTAAACCTCCCCTGGCACAACTGAAGCCCATTTCTTCTTGTCCTGTCACTGGTTACCTGGGAGAAGAGACCAACCCCCACCTCACTCCAGCCTCCTCTCAGGGAGCTGTAGAGAGCCAGAAGTTCTCCCCTCAGCCTCCTCTTCTCCAGGCTCAACCCCCTCCGCCTCCTCTCCTCCAGGCGGAACACCCCCAGGTCCCTCAGCTGCTCCTCACAAGCCATGTTCCCCAGACCCCTCACCAGCTTTGTTCCCCTCTCTCGACCCACTCCAGCCCCTCAAATGTCTTATCCTGTGGTGCCCAAACTGACCCCAGTGCTCAAGACGTACCTTAGTTAAGCTCTGCTTTTAAATGGGAGTGGTTGCTTTATTGTAGTTGGCATAAAGATTTCTAAGACTCCTGTCTTTTTACAAATAAAAAGTCATCTGAGCTTGCAGAATAAATAACTCCCAAGTTTTTTGGTGTTGTAGGAGACTGGTGACCTAGCAGAGAAGCCAGTGTTGCTGGACATGTCTTTGAATTTCAGCTGTTGCTGCAGCATTCACCACGTGCTTGTATTTGAACTACAGATGGGTTGGTCTGTGGGAAGCTCTTGTCACTTTATTGCCCACACAGATACATCCCACGTGTCCCAAGGCTGCTTCTAGGAGCACAGAATCACAGAATGGTTTTGGTTGGAAGAGACCTTTAGGATCAAGTCCATTAACCCAGCACTGCCAAGGTGCTGTTGCTCATGCTGGAGGTCAGAGTGCATTGGAGCTAGCAGCTGTTCTCTAGATCAGCTGCCCTCCAGACTACCTGCACTGCGCCTGATTTTCATGGTCAGTAAAATATCTTCTTGGATTTTCAGTGTCAGACTGTGTTCAGGCACGCAGTGGCATCAAATAATGGCTGGATTGAGCCACTGAAGAACTCCTGGCTTGGACTGTAGCAAAAGCCCCGCGGACGTTTTGGTGTTCCTCTTGGCTCCAGCAGGTGGAACTAGATGGCTGCTCGAGAGAAGCCTAAGGAATTTCAGCATCTGAGAAGGGTGGAGGGGGAAGCTCCCGGACAGAAGGCTTCAGGAGAGTCAGAATTCAGTTAGTGATATGTCAGCATTCCTAGGACAGTCTTAACATTTAATCTTGTATCCTACAGATTTGTTTCATGTGTAAAATTAGGTGTTGCCTACAACCACTGTAGCTGGACTATAACAAAATTGCTGTGGGGGTGCTGGCATTGAGCTTTCCTTCACAAATGCAGCCCTACAGGTCCTAGTCTAGATGGGTGTCTGCTGGCTTGTGTGGATACACCTCAAGTCATGTTTCTAACACTTGTTGTTTTGTTTGGGTTTTTAAAAGAGGGTCTCTGGCTCTTAAGGTACAAATAACTTCTGATCAAAAAGAGCAGAAGGAGACCCAGTGCCTCTGGGATACAAGGGAATGGAGGCAGAAAGAAAGTCACCTTGCAGGGAAATCTTAATGTTAATAGCTTTTTCTTAGAAGCACTGGGAGTATTTAAGAAGGATATAAGTTGGGGTTTTATCTAAAATGCCGTGGAAAAAAGAGGGGGTTGATTTCTCTGTAATAAAATGGCAGCTTACTCTGTTTTTAAATATTCAGTTATGATACTGGAGGTTTTCATAAGAGTCAGTGATTTTCCATATTTGTAAGTTGGTCATTGCATATAAATGGCAAATAACAGTAAACAATCAGTCTTGGAGCAAGGTGTGATGGATTTGGGTTTGCAGTGGTTTTGTAACTGGATCTTTACCCACACAGGGGTTTGGGTCTGGTTTTTGGACAGGCATTCCTCCTCTGGGTTGGTTCCTTAGCTGGACGTGAGCGTTGTCTGCCATATCCCTTTCTTTGGGATTCAAACAGATATTTCCTATTCCAGAGTTACAGATTCTTAACTACTTGGAAAAACAGTTGCATTTCTTTTAACAAAACACAAATCAGTGTTGTTTGGATCCTGCTTGTACAATCAGTGTTGCACTTGAGTGTCATTCAGCTGGTAACATGAAACATTTGCCATAGGATCAGCATGTAGGTATTGAGCATTCACAGCCTGGAGTGTTTCCTGCTTGTTTTTTTTTTTTTTCTCTTTTAATAAAGAATGTTATGTTTCTATGGAAGATGAAATTCTGCTTTTAACAACAAATAGAACAAAAATTTCCTGGCTGTAGATACTACCCATTTGATGGACTTGTCCTTTTCCTTCTCCTGTGCTCTGGTCCTCAGCAGTTATTGTGAAGTCTGTTGTAAAGATCTGACTTGTAGTTCAGGACTACTAGAGAGCTTGAAGATTTTTGTGTCAGCTTCTTGTTGCTTTATTTACTTATTTATTTATTTTTATCTTTCAGCTCTGTGAGAAAGTTACCACTGAAGTTACTACTGATGGAAGTACTGTCTTGGCAAGTGTAATTGCTGCTTGCAGAAGGCTTTTCTCTCAGCCTCCCAAAGGTGATTGTCACTTTGAGCAGTGACAGGAGCAGGCTGCATTCCTTGCTGAGGACTGCACTTGTGTGCCATTTAGGTTTGTTGTCTGGGGGGGAAGAAGTAAGTTCTTGTACTAACCAGCCATTAATCTTGAGGTAGAACATTGATTCTTAGGGGCTAGTAAAGAACCATGGCAGTCTTGTACTACCCAGCCATTAATCTTGAGGTGGAACATTGATTTATGAGATTCTTAGGGGCTAGTAAAGAACCATGGTAGTTTGCTCTGCTTCCTGCTGTACGAGGCAATTTTGTGTTGAATTAAGCTCTGGTTTAAAGGATAGCTTTACTTTAGGTTATTAAATACACTTGATATTTTCTTGTCAACAGGAGTAGAGTGATTTGTGGGAATCTAGTATTGCTTTTCAATCAAGAGATGAGGAAAATCATTTTTGGAGTCAATATGTTGCTAGCTAATTTGCTGTTGTATACATTCAGCTTGTGACTACTGAAATGCAATGACAAATTTGTAAACTACAAAGAAGTTGTGAGCTCTTTAACTTTCTCTTAATAGGATTTGAAAAATATTTTCCCAATGGGAAGAAGACTAATGGAACTAAGGGTACAACTGGAGAAACAAAAGGTACAGAAAGCTGCTTGATTTCAGTTCTTTGTGGGATGTGTATTCATTAGATTTTAGCATAACGTTTGTTGGGGTTTTTTTGTTGATTTTTGAGGGAAGATGTTTTTATACCAGATTATTTGAAAAGTGTGAATTGATATGTTTTCATTAAGTGTTATTGATATGTTTTCATTAAGTGTTATTTTGCTTTCATATAGTGTATATCCTCTGGAGTAACAGTTATTTTCTCTTAGGCTTCTGCTGGAATGCTGTCCTGAATTCTTGTTTTACTGTTTCCTGTTAGTTGACATCAGTCATGCATTGCATTCAGAGATTCTCTGTGTCTGTAGTTCCCAGCTTTTCCTAGAGCAAGCTAAAATACCCACTTTGCTGCATGGAATAACCAGAATTGTTATTCTGGGTGAGGATCCAGAACCAGCTCTGCAGCCAGGACCAGCCATGTAGCCTGCTCTTTGAAAGAGCAGTTGGTAGTGGCAGTGCTAAGGGAGCCCTGTCTTTACAAGGAAGGGGATTGATCTGGAAATTAGCAGTGATAACAGCTGCTCTGTTGTGTCCCAGATCTATAGAACACCTCTGCCAAGGAGGAGGAGAGGCAGCAGCCCTCAGAGTCTCTGGGAGCAGTAATAGGAGCAGCAGTTTTCCTTCCACTAGGCCTTGAATGGTAAAATCTGGTGTCATGGCTGGAGGGGTGAACTATGGGAGGCAGAGGTGTTATTTAGAGCTTGTGATGTCTGGTTTTTAAAAACAAAACAAAACAAACCACTCACCCTGCTCCCACCCCAATGAAAACCTCCACCAATCCCCCCCCTCCCAGCCCCCAACAAATACCCCAACAAATGTTTGCAATAATTTTGATTGTGTCTTGGATTAGTGCAGTAGAATTAAGTTTCATTTGGTCTCCATAACAGATTTCTGTCATATTTAGGATATGATGAGGAAAATCATTTTTGGAGTCAATATGTTGCTAGCTAATTTGCTGTTGTATACATTCAGCTTGTGACTACTGAAATGCAATGACAAATTTGTAAACTACAAAGAAGTTGTGAGCTCTTTAACTTTCTCTTAATAGGATTTGAAAAATATTTTCCCAATGGGAAGAAGACTAATGGAACTAAGGGTACAACTGGAGAAACAAAAGGAATCATTTTTGGAGTCAATATGTTGCTAGCTAATTTGCTGTTGTATACATTCAGCTTGTGACTACTGAAATGCAATGACAAATTTGTAAACTACAAAGAAGTTGTGAGCTCTTTAACTTTCTCTTAATAGGATTTGAAAAATATTTTCCCAATGGGAAGAAGACTAATGGAACTAAGGGTACAACTGGAGAAACAAAAGGTACAGAAAGCTGCTTGATTTCAGTTCTTTGTGGGATGTGTATTCACTAGATTTTAGCATAACGTTTGTTGGGGTTTTTTTGTTGATTTTTGAGGGAAGATGTTTTTATACCAGATTATTTGAAAAGTGTGAATTGATATGTTTTCATTAAGTGTTATTGATATGTTTTCATTAAGTGTTATTTTGCTTTCATATAGTGTATATCCTCTGGAGTAACAGTTATTTTCTCTTAGGCTTCTGCTGGAATGCTGTCCTGAATTCTTGTTTTACTGTTTCCTGTTAGTTGACATCAGTCATGCATTGCATTCAGAGATTCTCTGTGTCTGTAGTTCCCAGCTTTTCCTAGAGCAAGCTAAAATACCCACTTTGCTGCATGGAATAACCAGAATTGTTGTTCTGGGTGAGGATCCAGAACCAGCTCTGCAGCCAGGACCAGCCATGTAGCCTGCTCTTTGAAAGAGCAGTTGGTAGTGGCAGTGCTAAGGGAGCCCTGTCTTTACAAGGAAGGGGATTGATCTGGAAATTAGCAGTGATAACAGCTGCTCTGTTGTGTCCCAGATCTATAGAACACCTCTGCCAAGGAGGAGGAGAGGCAGCAGCCCTCAGAGTCTCTGGGAGCAGTAATAGGAGCAGCAGTTTTCCTTCCACTAGGCCTTGAATGGTAAAATCTGGTGTCATGGCTGGAGGGGTGAACTATGGGAGGCAGAGGTGTTATTTAGAGCTTGTGATGTCTGGTTTTTAAAAAAACAAAAGAAAACAAACCACTCACCCTGCTCCCACCCCAATGAAAACCTCCACCAATCCCCCCCCTCCCAGCCCCCAACAAATATTTGCAATAATTTTGACTGTGTCTTGGATTAGTGCAGTAGAAGTAAGTTTCATTTGGTCTCCATAAAAGATTTCTGTCATAATTGGGATTTTTTTTAGTTCTTGGTGCCCAAGTGTAATCAGTTATACAATTAAGAGTCTTCTCTTGTGATCATAGCTGTATGAGATGGATGTCTCTCTACTAGTTAATATACATCTGTTTTTCTATGGAATATGCAGTTTCTCATATCCTCTAATTATTGTAGCATTGCAAACTAATTCATTTTTCAGAACAACTCTGTTTAATTTTAGAACTGATAAAAAATAGTGTGAGGTTGGTATAAGGTACAAAGATGTGTTGTTTGTTCTGTTTTATTTTTTGCAGAAGCAAAGCAAGCTAGTGCCCGACAGCCTAGTGGGACTAGTAGTGGAGGAGGTGGCAGTGGTGGAAAAAAAGGTGGCAAGAAAGAAGAAACTAACTGGTGGACCAGATTACAGAAGGTCTTGACTTTAAAATATCTTCCTGGTACTATCATAGAATCATTAAGGCTGGAAAAGACCTCTAAGATCACCAAGTCCAACCATCAACCCAGCCATACCGCGACCATTAAACCATGTCCCAAAGTGCCACATCTGCATGTTTTTGAACCACTGCAGGGCTGGTGACTCCACCAGCTCCCTGGGCAGCCTGGGCCAAGGCCTCACCACTCTGCCAGGAAAGAAATTCTTCCTAAGATCCAATTAAAACTTCCCCTGGTTCAACTGAAGCCCGTCTCCTCTCATCCTAGTGTTGGTTACTTGTCCCCATGAAATAACCTGGGATATTTTTTTGTTTGTAGAGCCAAATTCTGATAGCCTAAATCTTCTTCAGGCAACTGTGGCTAGTTACACAGTGGCTGGCTCTAGGTGGCTCTCCACTCCGTGCCTTTCCTGTGCCTTCAGAGGCATCTCTCTGGTTCAGGAACCATGATGAAGTTTTAAGTTACATGAATATGGTTGGTAATAGTCAATAATCTTTACAGTGGAGCATCAGGCCTTTAAAGGCTTTGGATTTTGTTTCAGAATGTCAGTTTGTAAAACTTGCTGACCACACAGTGCTAGCTGTATGTAGTTTATTGACATTAACATAGCATTCAGACCTTAATGGAATACTTAACATAAGATTCTTTTCAAAATTTGTATTTATTGTCATCAGCTGTAGCACAAAGATGATAGCAACTGGCAGTACAGGAATATAGAGAATATCTTTTTATTTTACTTAGTGGTCAGTTTTTTTCCCTCTTTTCTGGGCTTTCCCTGTTATTCTTTCTTCTTTTATTTTTGTAGGTCTTGCATGTAATCCTGGAAGGCAGGAAAAGTTGTTATAGAATGGAGAAAGTTCATATAATAGATGTGAACACTTTTTTTTATATATAAATGGTTCATAGATCAAAAGTGCTCAGTTACTATTTGTAAAACACTTCAGAAGTCTTCCACTACTGTTGTAATTCCTCAGAGGTTACCAAAGTGTGTTTATACAACAAAATACAGCTTTGTTTGACACTCTCTGTGGTGACCTTGAGAGCAGGGTGTAGAAGCCACAAATAAGTACTAGAAGTTGTTTCTGTTCTTACTGTATTACAGACTCTGAACTGTTTTCCCCCTCTGTTTCCCAGGGTGACATCCCATGGGATGTCAGGGAGTTCCGGATGTACGTGGTGGGAAGTTCTTTCTTCTGGACAATGGTTGTGTACTACTTCTTCTTCAGGGTCCCTGGGAGGGAAATCACCTGGAAAGACTTTGTCAATAACTACCTTTCCAAAGGAGTGGTGAGTAGGGAGGGGAATCCAAAGGGAAAACCAGTCTGCTGAAGATGCTCATTCCTGCCTCCCTGCTTATGCTTGTGTCCTTCTGTCTGTGGAGGGAGAACTGGCTCCAGAGTAACTTTTGAGGGACAAGAGGATCAGGTTCCATCTTAATCAGTTCCCTGCTCTGATGTTCTGGATGGCTATAGAGGTTCTCTATAGAACTTGGCAGATTTCCACACTTGGAGTAATACATAGGTGATGCCCTGAAGTTCAGGAGATCCAGTGTCTTACCTAGGCCTGAGCCACTGGTTCTTGGCTCTGTTACCTCCTTATCTGTAGCTTCACTTGCAGGTTAGGAAAGCATGGACTTGCCTCCTTCTCTAGGCTTCAGAGCTGGGATTTTGCATTAAGAGCTTGCTCCCTACCCCTCTGTTACTTTTGTAGGGCCCTGAACAGGTTGTTTCCTACTTTCTTTTACTGGTTTATGCAGAGCTTCTCTGTACTCCTTCTGCCTGCACTGTCTTACAGTCCTGTTCTTAACTGACAATTATGTGTACATCTGCAGGGAAAACCTTACTCATTTTTATTGTGAGGAAGTAAGACACTAGCTCAGCAAAAAGCTGCATCTGGCTGTTACAGTGAACAGAGCCCAAACCCTTGTTGCAGAGAAGCATTATGCAACCAAAGTCTCTTGGGCCTGTGTAAGATGTAGCAGGGATGTTTGGATATGCTAAATCTGTAGCTATCAAATGCTCTTGGTTGCCACAGTGGTAGCCAGTTAATGGGGGGAAGACATCAGCACCCCTGGGGTTACACACTTTCAAAACAAAGACCTTCAGGTAGTTTTGTATGAAGTCTGGTTAGATCTGGAGCAGCTTCTTAGCTCCTGTTTTGCTTCAGTTCTGCCAGAAATGGCCACGTGTAGTGAGTGTGTGAAAACAAGGTTACTCTTCAGGCCAAACTTGTAGAACCATGGCTGGTTTAAATTCTTTAAAGATACTGAAACCAGTTGTTTTATGGAAGGAAACTTTAGTTGTCTTCTGAAGAGATCCTGTCAAATTGAAGACACAAACCATTTCAGACTTCTATCAAAAAAGCTTAACAGTATATATCTGTGAACATGCAGCTCAGTTCTTGATCTCACTTTATATAGTAACTGTTACCTCAAGTAAATTCTTTTATCTAATTGATATTACTGTGTTTAATATGGCTTAATAAGCACAGGAGGGCTTTTATTAGAGAAAACACTTGTAAGAGCAGTTAAATTTTCCCTCGTTTTGTTCAGTTTGGTTTGCTCTGTTTTGGAAGCTGCTACAAGAATTTGGAGTCATGTGGTCTGTTGCCTGTGTTGTTTGAGCATTGAAATAGTTAAGTCTTGTTTAACTGTTCCACTGTAGCTGTGATTTGAGCTGGAATGTGTATTGGGTTCCTACTATCTAAGTTTTCATGTGCTAATATCCTTTACACATGGGATTCTTCATGCCATTCCTAATGGCAAACTGCAGACTGTGGAACCATCTGGATCTACATCATGAATTTTATTCTCCTCCAACAGGACAGGTTCATGTTGGTGTGTGTGTCTCTTGGCTGTGGTGGAAGTGCAGTCACTGTGCTTGGAACTCACCAGAAGCTTTGTTCTTTCCTCCTGCAGGTGGACAGACTTGAAGTGGTGAACAAGCGCTTTGTTAGAGTCATCTTTGTTTCTGGCCAGTCTCCTCATGAGTGGGTAAATGCTTTTAATACATGCACATGAGGCACTAGACACAGCAAAGCCATCCTGTTAGGTAAAGCTGGATGCAGAAGACTTGGTCTGGAGCATTAACTACTTCAATCTAAAACATGTTTTCTGCCTTACTGTTACATTATCCTACATTGTGTGGTTTTCACTTTGTTTTGCCACGGATATCTTAAAGCTGTGGCAAGTGGTTCCTCTCCAGCACCATGCTCTTAATTCAAATACATGAACAAGAGTAAGAAATTGCTGGAGGTCCTGCATCTCTAACTGTTGTTTTCAGCCTGCTGAAGAGACCCCCAGACTTAACCATACATACTTTTGGCTCTTGTCTGTTCCAGACTCCTTTTAGCCAGTTATTTTTAAAACAAAAGAGGAACTTTGTCAGGTTGCCCCTTCCTGGGTGGTAGTTTTTTAATTGACTTTCTGAAACAAGGTCTGCAAGCCCCTCTGGGGCAGTGAAATCTTGCAGCAGTTACTTCACCAGTGGGTTTCAGTGTGACTTATTTATACACCTACTCTTTAGCCCACATACCACCAGTTGCCTCAGTTTCTCAATCAGTTAATACTTAGGACCAATCTTTTTTTTTCCTATTTTTCAATGTTAGGGTGAGTAAGGGCAGGTCAGGCAGGTCATGGTGCAAAAAGGGAGATCTTTAAAAACTGAATCTCAGCACTGTTTGAAAATACATCAGGAAAAAAATTCCAGTATAAGTTCATGCTGTCTTGTGTGAAGACAGCTAACTTCAACCCTGGTATGGTCTTCAAAAGTAGAGAATTGCCTTTCTTGCCCAGAAAAGCTGAGACTTTGTGATGAACAGTAAGTGTGTGGCTGCTGTGTTTGCTGGTTCAGTGCTCTGTCTTACACTGACTGTGTAGCTCCCTCCTGAAGATCTGTTTGTGCACTCCCCTTTGCTCCTGCAGAAAATGCCAGGATTTCAGTCCATTTAAAGTGCCCCAGAGCTGTTGGGTGTGTGACTTCTGTGGCAGCAATAACAGACACAGTATATTGGGGTTGGTAGGCCTTGGATTTATTACATGCATCTTACAGCAGTTGCATGCTTAACAAGGCAACTTAAAACTGTTATAGTCTGAATCTGTTCTGAGAATTACTTGTGTAATGAAGGTGAAATAAGCCAGGGCACTTTGTGGTGATATCTGCCTTTTTTCCTAGCAGTACGTCTGGTTTAATATTGGCAGTGTGGACACCTTTGAAAGGAATCTTGAAACTGTGCAGCAGGATCTGGGAATAGAAGTGGAGAACAGATTGCCAGTAGTCTACTCAACAGAGAGTGATGGGTAAGAAGCTGCTTTCAAAAAAGCCTCTTGATGAAAAAGGTTGTGTTTACAGTAGAAAGGTCGAGCTGTAAGACCTTACACTTCCCTAGACTGCACTGCTATCAGAATAATAATTATCTTGGGTTTATCTCTGAGTGTTAACTGTAAGAGGAGCTGTTCAGTATTTTGTCTGTGTAGAAGTCTGTATCCTCTTACCCTAAATATAGCTTCTTACTACATAAATGTTTCTGTTTACAATTAGTCCTTCCTTCATTTAAGCCCTTCCTCCAAGTGGCTTGGACTAGAGCAGGAGACATCCAGGCACAGCTGTAAAGCTCCAGAAATGGCACTCATGCAGATTATTTGGACAGAGAAAACAGGGCCTAGAACTACAGCACATTGACCAAGATATAACAAGCACCAATTTCTGCCTGTAAACTCAGCAGAAGTCAGATTCTGTGGCCTTGCAAAAAGGCAAGAAATGGATGATTAAGTAAATCATGCTGTCCTGCCTGTTAGCAGGAGCTGGAAGGTGCATCATGCTTTTAATCTCTCAATTGGTGAAGAAGAATAGTACTGAGATGGGATTTATGGCATTGTTGCTTCCCCAGTAGGGAATAACAGCTCCAATACTAGGTTTATGTTCTCTGTATTAGTCTTATGTACCTGTGATTTTTTTTTTTTATCTGGGCTTTAGAAAAGACTAGATGTGGTTTTCTGCATGGCTTAGAAGTCAGATATAATCTTTTATCCCAAGAACTGATTTCTTTTTTGATCCAGGTGAGGCGTTTGACTCCTGCTGGTGTCTGTGAAATAGGTTTTGTACCATCAGGAAATTCAACTTTGGGTGTAGTAATTTGTGTTACTAATGACAAAGGCTCATTTGCTGCCTCTCTTGTGTTTTCATTCTTGATACTGTGGGCTGTGCTTCAGTTTTGGGGGATGGAGGAGGAAGTTTTGCTTCTTCCTGCAATGTGTTTTACCAAGCTGCTGCTGCCTGTTTGTCTTGGTGGCAACAGGGAAGACAGTAGCCTTAACTCTGGGCCATCCTGAAACTTCAGGCAGAGGTCTTCTGTTCCCTGTTCTGCAAAGTGTCTCTGCCTCCTTTCTCTGTTTCTGTCTAATTATAGAATCACAGAATCCTTTACGTTGGAAAAGACTTTTAAGAACATCAAGTCCAACCCTGAACTCAGCACAGCCAAGCCCACCACTAACCCATGTCCCTCAGCACTGCATCTCCACAGCTTTTAATCCCTCTGGGGATGGGGACTCCACCACTGCTCTGGGCAGCATGAGGCATGCTCTTAAGGACAGTCCATAAATAAACTGTTGAGCCACTATTTAAACAAATCTGGAAGGAAATGAGTGGACAGGGCAACGTGGTGCTTGGGTGAAGAGGCTGCATGTAAGCCTGAGGTTCCTTGCAACAGGCTGGGAGAATTATATCAGTTCCTGTGTCATCACACAAACATTTCAGTAGCTGAACCCCTCTTTCTGGCCACAGCCTCTCTGGCACTTTTCTGCTCAGTGTCTGTGCTTCATAGAGCATATTGCCTGTAGCTTCTTGCTCTGCCCCCAAAATGCCACAGGGCACAGGAGGGAGCAGCAACTATTTGATCAGAGCACTGCTGTTCCCTGCTGATCAGAATCTGCTCAGTACTGTAGGATAGGGAAGATCCTCCTTTTCCTCTTCAGAAACATGAGGTATCAGTAGAGCCTGGAAATGCTGTGCTCATGTATGGTACTGCTGCTTTTCAGCTTTTTGAACAGCTCAATGTCCTGATGGAGGATCAGGGACACCCTTAGCAAGTGTGCAGGTGACACCAGGCTGAGTGCTGTGGTTGACATGCTGGAGGGAAGGGAGGTTGCACAGAGGGACCACAAAAAGCTTGAGGAATGGGCCCATGTGAACCTCATGAGGTTCAACGAGGCCAAGTGCAAGGTCCTGCCCCTGGGTCAGGGCAACACCTGGTGTCAGCA
>NW_008616810.1:22470-26329 GCF_000691845.1 Merops nubicus | reverse complement strand
AGCCAGGGACCTGCTGGAGCGGGGCCAGAGGAGCCCCAGCAATGCCCCGAGGGGGGAACGCCTCTGCTGGGAGCCCAGCAGGAGAGAGTTGGGCTGGGGCAGCTGAGAGGAGAAGGCTCCAGCTGGGGAGACCTGCTGGGGGCATGTCAGCATTTCAAGGGGGCCTCTAAGAAAGACAGGGATGGACTTTTTATCAAGGCTTGTTGTGACAGGACAAGAGGTGATGGTTTTAAACCAAAAGAGGGGAGATTAAGACTTCTTTCTAGAAGGAAGAAATTTTTGACACTGAGGGTGGTAAAACACTGGCCCAGGTTGCCCAGAAAGGTGGTAGAAGCCCCATCCCTGGAACCATTCCAGGCTGGGTTGGCTGGGGCTCTGAGCAACCTGCTTTAGTTGAAGCTGTCCCTGCTGACTGCGTGGGGGTTGGACTAGGTGACCTTGAAAGGCCTCTTCCAAGCCCAAACATTCTATGATTTTGTTTTTGCTGAATGTTGACAGAACCTCTTGTGAGGTTTTCCTTGAAGGTCTTGCCACAACAGTCTATGCAAAAGTTGTAGCATACACCAGTTCTATGGCACCTGACACAGCTTAGTCTGACCACGTAGCCATTTGCATAAACAAGTCCTGTCAGTTTACCTTTGAAGGGCACAGAAAATGAGCTACTTGTGTGTACTGGGTAATGCAGTTTTCCTCTGAAACTCATCACTGTCAGTTGATGCTGTGTTTGCTTTAAAAACAAACAAAAAATGACAAAACAACCCCCAAAATGGTCACTTGTTAAACATCAAATGTAGAAATGTTACCCTCTGAGATTATTAACTTACCTTTTCTCAGGGTCATGGTGGAGGGTGGATGGGCAATGAAAAATTAATTCCAATTTTTGCCTTAATTGCCTGTTTGACTTCTGTAATTCAGATTTTTTTTTTCTCCAAATTATTTTGGTTATTTCTCAACCTGACCAACGTGCACAGATGTAACCATTACAAGTTAACAGAGTCCTGGATTAGTTCAGGGTTTCTTATGCTAGAACCAGCATTTTGTACATGTTACAGATTTTTGTAATATTTGTGGGCTTCTGCTTTGGTTGTTCTCCACAGGTCATTTCTCCTGAGTTTGCTGCCTACCATCCTGATCATTGGTTCCTTACTGTACACGTTAAGAAGAGGACCTGCAGGCTTGGGCCGAGCAGGGCGTGGAATGGGTGGACTCTTCAGTGTGGGTGAAACCACAGCCAAAGTCCTTAAGGATGAAATAGATGTTAAATTCAAAGATGTAGCTGGCTGTGAAGAGGCCAAATTAGAGATAATGGAGTTTGTTAACTTCCTGAAAAATCCCAAACAATATGAAGATCTGGGAGCAAAAATTCCAAAGGTAAGGAAGAGATGACTTAGCAGGCAAAGACTTGGTTCTTTTGGTAGTCCTGAGTATCCTAAATTGTACTAGGAATGTTTATGTGTGCAGTGCTTTCCAGCTTCTTTCTTCTCACAGGAAAATGATAAGTAGGTGTGAAGTGCCAACAGTGTCACTGTGGTGCCAGGAGATTTGCCTCATGGAATGTGTCATCTGTTCACGCGGGCCAGTGGTGCATGAGATGCATGTGCACCTCCACTGTCCTTTGTAACTGACACAGAGTTGTTGTTTGGCTCTGTTCTCTTGGGAGCTTTTTCCTTTTGCTGGTTTAAATGGGAGGTGAATCTTTAGCTGGGTTCCTTGCACAGTTTTGATCGTGGTTGGAAGAAGAGCCAGTGGGCACAACATTGTAACAGGCAGATCTTTTAAGTAAGGCGTTTCTTAGGGTTAGATTGTTTTCTTCATGAGGAAAATATCCCTGTTTCTCTTGCAGGGGGCAATTCTGACAGGTCCTCCAGGTACTGGGAAAACACTTCTAGCTAAAGCTACAGCTGGAGAAGCCAATGTACCATTTATCACAGTCAACGGCTCCGAGTTCTTGGAGATGTTTGTTGGTGTGGGTCCAGCTCGAGTAAGTCTTTGGTCTTGCTTTATTGTTTCTGTGTTGGTTGTTGAGAGGATGTTGTCAAGTCTGGGATGCAAACAGTCTGATTATAGCTGAAGTTCTTTCACTTATGAAATTTATTTCCAAGTGATGCCAGATGTGTGATTCTTGTTCAGACAAGCATTTACCTTTCCTAAAAGGAACTAATGCAGTTGAGTGGCTGGCTGCAGGCCATCAGGACCTTGAGAAAGCAGAACTGAACTTGATCTCTGCTCTGAAGTACATTTATTAGCTGAGTCAGGAGTACACAGCTCATTTGACAACTGCTCTGGGAGTGTCTCCTCCTGCTCTGAATTGTTGCTGTTCCTTTGAAGAACTTTCCTCTCTTTGTGGTGTCAAACTCACCAATAAGAGTCCAAGGGTAATAGAGCTAATAATTGATTTCTGGAGATCAGGTGATTTAAATAAGCAAATATATATTCCTAACTTTTTTGGTGCTTCTTTGCCATAACTTTCTTAATAGCTCATCAAAAATATATTAAGTGTAGGGAGTTAACTCTGTTCTGGTTCACCCATTTTTCTTTTAACTGTTTCATTTATTACAACTGCATTTCAGACATTCAGTTTTAAATCTGTTTTCTCCTGTCTAGGAAGGAAGGACACTTAAATCTACAAAAAAATATTCTATAAACAAGTTACTGATAATATTTTACAAATGAGGCAGGTAAAAAAAAAAATAAGGTTCCTCATTGTGTCCAAAATTTATAGTCCATTTTCAGCAGCTCATATCTTCATTAAACTCCAACCACCTTCAGCCTGAAAAGGTATACTGCAAGGTGACACCCTCCTGGAAAACTAAGATTTCTTTGCCACAAATTCTGCAAACAGACCTAAGGAGCTGTACTGTGGTTTTTACTCACATTTAAAAATGAATTCTGCTAGCATGAAATGGAAAATGCTTTAGGGTCTTGATTTGAAGTTGACATTTGCCAGGGAATGGCTCTTGCCAGTTTTATGTCCTGTGGAAATTCACAGGAAAACTCATTTTGACCAAGTTGTGTAAAACCCTGAAAAATGGCAATTTTCATATGTCTAGGTGTGTAAGAGGTTAGCAGATAAACTTGGCAAGACTGGGTCCTTAGTTTGTCACAGCTGGGGCAAGCCTGGGTCTCTTTCAATGGCCTTTTGCTGGTTTTCCAGTAATATAGGTGGGAAAAGATAAGTGAAGGCAAGTAATTTTGGGTCTTACACATGCAGGTAGGCACAGAGCTTGGAACTGGGGATAACAGCTGTTCAGAAAGGTAAATCCAGATGCTGGTTGGGAGTGAAGGCTTCAGTGGAGATGTGTAGAGAGACTGGAAATGCCTAAGGAGACTGGCAAAAGGAGCTGCTATGGAGGAGAGGAAGTACAGACAGAGAAAATAGAAGCAGAAATGGTTAACAGGGTAAAAAAAATAGATGTGACAGGAAAAAGTGATTTTGAAAGCCAAGGAGTATGGAGATAGTGATCATATGTGTAAGAAGAGTGGGACTTGAAAAAGAGAGTATGCAGTGTCAAAAGGACTTCAGTGAGAAACAGCAAGGAACTGATCCATATCCTCTGGGAAAGTGTCAGCTATCACAGATCCCAGCATGGCAGGGGTTGGAAGGGATCTCTGGAGTTCATCCAACCCCCTGCTCCAGCAGGGTGCCCAGGGTCACATCCAGGTGGGCTTGGAATCTCTCCAGAAAAGGAGACTCCACAGCCTCTCTGGGCAGTCTCATCCAGGCTCCAGCACCCTCCCAGGAAAGAATTTTCTCCTCCTGTTCAGCTGGAACCTCCTGGGTTTCCGTTGGTGCCCGTTGCCCCTTGTCCTGTTGCTGGGCACCACTGGCAAGAGTCTGGCCCCCGCCTCTTGACCCCCT
>NW_008616810.1:7320-22360 GCF_000691845.1 Merops nubicus | reverse complement strand
TCGTGAGCCTCTTCTGCACTCTAAGTAGTTCCTTGTTTATCCTGAACTGGGGAGCCCAGCACTGGACCCAGTGCTGCAGAGGTGGCCTCACCAGGGCAGAGCAGAGGGGGAGAACCTCTGGCCACACTCTTCTTAATGATACCCTGATATAATAATGGTGCTTGGACACTAGAGTGTCATTGGTGGTCAGTACATGCCTGAGATGCCCCAAAGCAAAGTGGCTGAAGCTGTCCCTGCTGGCTGGTGCAGGTGAGTGACCTGCCTGGACTCCCCAGGGAGCTCTGTTGACAGA
This sequence comes from Merops nubicus, assembly GCF_000691845.1. NCBI lineage: Eukaryota > Metazoa > Chordata > Aves > Coraciiformes > Meropidae > Merops > Merops nubicus. The sequence continues at coordinate 22,068 of NW_008616810.1, read as the reverse complement.
ACAACTGCTGCTCTGGCTGTGAATTGAGGTTTCAGTGCAGCTGACAACTTCTCATGCCTGCAGAAACCAAAATGAGTTCTAGTTTCATTGCCTATAAGTTTAGTAAATAAGACAGTTGTTAATGATGCTGCATTGATTTATTTGTAAATTAGGATATGCTAGAATTAAAACTGCTTACACAGCATTGGTGCCTTTGGGGCTTTGTAGCATATATGCACTATGGTAATTCTTAGCTCTGTTCCTTTTGAAAAATAGGTTCATATTTCTGGATCTCTGTCTCTTTCCATCCACAAGATAGTTCAGTTTGAGCATCTGACACTTATTCCTTGTTTATCATGCTCCTTGATGCTGTATGCATTGTACTTTTTTCAAATCCATTCACAAATCAGAGTGACTTGCTATCCTAGAGCATAGTATCCAAAATTCCCAGCTCTTCACGTCTGCTGCACATTGCTGGTCACCAGAGAAGCCTTCTGATTGCATCTCTAACCTACCAAGCAGTAAAGCTCTGAGCAGTGTGTAAATCCCACTCAGGTCAACATTCTTCAGTTTTTCATTTCCTCTTTGCTCCAGTTTGATTCCTCAGTGGTAGATCTGATTTGCTGAACTGGTTTTAACAAGATCCTTCAGATACATTTGCAAGCAGATTAACTTGTAATGTTATTCACTTGTAATATTTGATTAATTTGATTACATTTGCAAGCAGATTAACTCGTGATATTTGGAGGTGAATTTGGTTTTGCTGGTCCATCTGAGGGAGAGACAGGATGGCTGAGAGTCAAGATCTGTAACAGCATATTGTTATTGGGTACAATGGAACTACAATCTAAGTATCCTTGTGACTAAGCCTTGAGCTCACTGTAGGAGCTACATCACCCTGTTCTCACTGCAGAAGCACTTAAAATGTTTGATTTCCATGCCTGAAGAAGTGGTAGCATGCCCATCCACACGCCAGCTCTGTTTGTAACTCAGCATTAAAGAAGAGATTAAAAGAGAAATCTTGCTTTAAATCTCTAAAGTTTGGAGGCTTTTAGAGTGGAAGTTGAAGGTGTATTTCAGTTATTTGGAAAAAGTGGTTATTTCTTAAGACTTTTAAGTTGCTTAATGTCCTTAATTCATGGATTGAGATGATTTGTCAACCAGTGGGCTTCCACATTAGGGATTCTTGCTGGGACAGCTCGAGTGCAGCTGCCATTGCACTGAGAGCTGGCTGGAGGCTTCTGAATGGCAATTAACAACCCTTCTGAATTATAGTGCTGCTGTTGCTGACGTACCTCTGCCCTCCTACTCGCCCCCCAACTCTGAACCATTGCAATCTAGTCTGATGCATCTTCTGTTCTCCTCCTAAGGTCAGAGACTTGTTTGCTCTGGCGCGTAAAAACGCGCCGTGCATCCTCTTCATTGATGAGATCGATGCAGTGGGGAGGAAGAGGGGACGGGGCAACTTCGGAGGGCAAAGTGAGCAAGAGAACACACTCAATCAGCTTCTAGTAGAAATGGATGGTAAGTACTGAGCTTCTGCTACTACATTCTAATGGCCAGTAGAAGGGAAAGCACTAACACGCTTACTGGTTAACTAATCTGTTAACCAAGGTTTGGGTGCCAGCTTAAATGGAGTGTGTTCCTTTCCATCCTAAAGTAAAGAGTGGTGATTCATCTTCCTGCAGCCTGATGGATTTGCTAAAATTCATTCAGAAATAAAGAACCATCATTCTGCATCTGATAACTGTTAAAGCAGAACAAGCAAAAAAAAAGTTAAAAAATTATTTGCCTGTTAAAGCAGAACAAGCAAAAAAAAAAATTAAAAAATTCTTTGCATGAGACCAGTCTGTCTGAAAAAAAAAAAAACAAAATCCAAGCTATCCATGCTGGTTCTGCAATTTCCAGAGCAGTGAATCTGTTATTGCATTTTGAAGATAAAGCAGGATTTGATACAGTACTTCACAATGCAGAGCCCAAGGCCATTTTGTTGCTTGTTATGAAAAGCTGGACAATACTCTAATAACTGATAGTATTTTCAGCTTTAAGCTCATCTGTTTAAACTCTCAGTTCTTAGCTGGCCCTGTAAAGTGGACAATCTTTTTATTTCTTTTTTCATGGGAATTATACTTACACAGATTTTTCTCTTTATTATGCTTCTTCAACAGGATTTAATACAACCACAAATGTAGTAATTTTGGCAGGTACCAACAGGCCAGATATTTTAGACCCTGCTCTGATGAGGCCAGGACGCTTTGACAGGCAGATTTACATTGGTGAGTTTGATTTGCATTGCTGCATACCTGAGTGCCACTGAAACCTCTGCAGCTGCTTACACACCTCAGTGCCTTGCACATGTCCAACTAGAGCGTATGTGAAGAGTAAAACGTGCACTTTTTCATCTTGCAGGACCCCCAGATATAAAAGGAAGAGCATCTATTTTCAAAGTTCACCTTAGGCCTCTGAAGTTAGACACCATCTTAGATAAGGATAACCTGGCGAGGAAGCTCGCGTCGCTGACGCCCGGTTTTTCTGGTGAGTGACTCCTCATGCTGCTTTGCTTCTGCCTTTGCTGTAGGAGCTGTAGGTATTTTATTTCCCTGCTACCTGGGGTGTTTTTTTGCACCTGATCTTCTGGAGGGCACTCTTGTTTTATTTTATTTAGGAAATAAAAGATGGTGTCCAACCATTAACCTAACTACCAAGTCCACCACTAACCCATGTCCCTCAGCACAACATCTACAGGACTTCTAAACACGTCCATAGCACCACATCTACAGGACTTCTAAACATGGCCATGGATGGTGGTACAACCACTGCCCTGGGCAGCCTGGGCCAGGCCCTGACAACCCTTGCAGGGAAAAAATTGTTTCTCTTGTCCAACCTAAACCTGCCCTGTCACAACATGAGGCTGTCCTCTCTTGTCCTATCACTAGTTACTTGTGAGAAAAGATCAAGCCCTGCCTCACTCCAGCCTCCTTTCAGGGAGCTGTAGAGAGCAGGAAGGTCTCCCCTCAGCCTCCTCTTCTCCAGGCTAAACACCCCCAGGTCCCTCAGCTGCTCCTCACAAGCCATGTTCCCCAGAGCCCTCACCAGCTTCACTGCCCTTCTCTGGACCCGCTCCAGCCCCTCAAGGTCTTTCTTATCCTGTGGTGCCCAAAACTGACCCCAGGACTCAAGATGTGGCCTGTCCAGTGCTGAGTCCAGGGTAATGATCCCTTCCCTGCTGGCCACACTATTTCTGATCCAAGCCAGGCTGCTGGTGTCCTTTCTTGGCCACTTGAGCACACAGTGGCTCACATTCAGCTGGCTGTCAACCAGCACCCCCAGGTCCTTTTCTGCCAGGCAGTTTTCAACCACTCTTCCCCCAGCCTGGAGCAACAACCCACAGGGAGTTGTGGCCCAGCACATACTGGTACAGCATGAAATTCCCTTTGCCTGTTTGAGCAAGTGGATTTCTGTGTCTCAAGTTTTGTCTGCCTTGATGAGGGTGATGTACCAACTGCCAGCACCTCCTTTGTCTCCAGCAAGAGCAATCCAGAGATCCCTCAGTGCTCTCACTCTTGTGTTTACCTTCCTTTTAATAAGTTTGTTGAATTCTTTGAATGCTACTAGAGAAAACCTGGCTTTTGTGGAGTTTCTGTGCACGTCCTGTAAGGGAATTTCTGTTGCTGGATTTAAAAACTTCTCCCTGGAACACGTACTGTAAACTTGTATTCAGCTAGGAATCAATTTAATCCATTTAAAATCTCTGTTGTCGGGTAGTTGAATTTTTCACTGTGTTCATGGTCTGCATAGAACTGGTTTCCTGAGGTCTGATTGTCAGTGCTTCTGGCAATTACAGTGATGATGTTTAAACTAAGTTATCTCAATAGCATTACTGCAAATAATGTTAACCAGAAGTGGATGGCTTGAAGCCAGTACTGTGAAAGGTTAGCCTCTGGAGGAAGCCTGAGCTATAGGAGATCTATACATAGGAAATTTATTCTGCTAAATATGTACTAGTCTAAGTATAGTCTGTTGCAGACAGAAAACTTGGGGAAGGTAAAAAATACCAAATAAGTCCTTCACTGGTAAGAAGCTCCATTTGGTAGCTGTCTATGCAGGAGAAAAATCCCAACGCCTACAACTGTAGCACATGTGTTTAAATATCTCTTAAAGAATTATGCTACATGTAGTGAACTATTTCAGAGAGCATTACATCTACTTCTTAAGCTCTATAAGAACCTATAGAACTCTGATTCTAGAGCTAATTCTTCTATGCTAGATTGAAAGAAAATGGTTGAAAATAATCAGTAACTTGTGCTGGCTCTGCTTTTAGGTGCTGATATTGCTAATGTTTGCAATGAAGCTGCTTTAATTGCTGCAAGACATCTCTCAGATGCTATAAACCAAAAGCATTTCGAGCAAGCAATTGAAAGAGTTATTGGAGGTAGGTGAATCACGTCAATCATTTTGTAAAAATAGTCATAGGACAGGTCACTTCTTTTTTTATATATCACTAGAAAGCCATGTCAGAGTCTGTCCTCTGTTCTTCAAGCTTGTGGGTTTTTTCCTCTCCTAAACAAGAGATTTAGTGAAGTAGTATCCTGTCTACATTGCTGACTTCTGTAATGGAGAAGGGGGTGGGGAGAGGAATTTTGTGGGGACACTCTTCTAATTTCTTCAGATTTCAGGAGGAATAGCTGCTTGTGTTCAGCAACACTTGTAACTCCTGTTAGCCTGGGATAGTCTGGAATTTGAGTTTTAGAGTGCAAATGTTTTGTTTAAATGTTGCAATATTCCTAAGAACTTTGAAACTAGAAAAGTCTAATCAAGGACAAGGTTATACTAAAACCTGGAAGATAAAAACACTTTAAAACTTGCAAGTTTTGGTTTCTTAAACTTTTTCAATAGATTGCATTTCTTAAGTATTGCTCATTGTCTTTCTAAATGAGATAAGGATTTCTGAGGAGAAAAGTATGCCCAAAACAATTCATGAAATTTATTTCATAAAGGTTTGGAAAAGAAGACTCAGGTACTACAGCCAGAGGAGAAGAAGACAGTGGCATATCACGAGGCAGGGCATGCAGTTGCAGGATGGTTTTTGGAACATGCTGACCCTCTCTTAAAGGTAAAGGAAACCAACATGAACTAGTAATCTAACAGTAGCATGGACAGCATCTTGTTCTTCACACCCCCCACCCACCCCCTGCAATGCTGAGAGGGTTTTAAAGTATGTCATCTCACAAAAGCCAGTGCATGGACATTTTAGAGTACTTTTTTTGGTTTACTACTTGTAGCTTTCTTAACTGTTTCTGGCTTAGCTGTTAGAGGGTTTGTACTACAAATGTCTTTGGAAAGGGAAGGGGATGTGATCTTCCATGGCCTGCTTTGCTAGCTGCTTTTAGGAACACTAAAAATGCATAAATGCTATTTCTATTACAGAATACTTAAAGCCCAGTACTAAAAGAACTGCATATTTTCACTAAAGGATTTTTTTAAATACCATACAGTCTTTGGAAGAAGATTACAGTGGTCTTACCTTTCTTTTCCAGATATTGTAGTAGTTGTTATCCCAGTTTAGAGGTAGCCAGGGCTTAAAAGGATAAATCACAATGAGGGCAAAACAGTAAATAAAAATAATATCTGAATTAAACTCCAAGGGTGAGTACAGTGTAGGCTGATTAAAAATCAAGTCAAGACAAAGAATGCTTTATGGTTTTTTTAACACCATTTAGTTCTAGCAATCTGTTACTTTGGTTTGTAGGTATCCATTATCCCACGTGGTAAAGGACTGGGTTATGCTCAGTATTTACCCAAAGAACAGTATCTTTACACCAAAGAGCAGCTACTGGACAGAATGTGCATGACTCTGGGAGGAAGAGTATCTGAGCAAATCTTCTTTGGAAGAATTACAACTGGTGCCCAAGATGACCTGAAGAAGGTGACCCAGAGTGCATACGCTCAGGTCTGTGCTTAAGCAAGACTTTTTGTCCTTAGTTTTCTTTATCTACCTAACACTAATATTTTGAAGGGATGCAATTTGCTCAGGTATGAAGATGCAACTTGGAGTCCCATATGTAACAAAATGCAGAAAACCTTCTGTTTAAGCACTATTTGCTGTCGATTCAGGCTGCTGAAGTTAAGACATTAGTTTGTTTGTATCACATTAACTAGTGCAGAGGAGTAATTTGAAATCCTATCAATGTAATGACTCACCTAAGTGTAGCTCTGTGCTCCACAGGGGTGTGTTACTCCAGTCCCTGCACCAACACAAAAGATACTGTTTTGTAAGACACTTGGAGGGTGAGCAGGAGAGACATTTTAGAGCAGACCTCTCCACCCCTGCACAACACTTACCCATACCTGCTCCCTGCTCTTTGGTGTGCCACTTGTTGCCTCAGTTCTGGAAGTAAATGTGTAATGAGAGCCTGTAAATCATAATCTTATGGGATCTTCAGTCACTCTTGTTCAATTTTAAGTTAAACATTTAAGTATAGACTTTAGTTCACATTAATCAGATGTATCATCCCCAGAGAGAACTGGGGGCTTACATAAAAGTACTGAATTTTTCTTAAGCAGGTTAAGATGCTTGGTTCTCATGCCAAGATCTCTTTGAATCCTGGATATTCCTATCACACCTGTATTGACCTTGCAAGGCCAAGCCGAGGAGTCCTGTGTTAGCAACCATCACATTGATAGTGGCCATGGGGTGAATACAGAAATAGCACATTGAACTTATTTCTGCTTCTGCTGGAGTAAAATGCCACTTAAACCATCCATATTTGGCAACCAGATGAGTCAATATTCAGTAATTAATTGAGCAAGATAAGAATCATTTTCACCTTTGTAGGAGAGTGTCTTGGGATGAAGTATAGCCTATGATTTTTGCATAGAATGGTATCAAGACCCTTTAATCCATAAGTCACTTATCTATATGGGTGAGTGGAATATGCTGGACTTTGGAAGATTGGAAAAATGCTTATGCCTGGTAAAGGAAAAGAGTTTTAGTGCTTAGTGAAGGCAGAAGTGTTTTCCTGTAATATCTTAGTATTTAAACAGCAAAACATCATGTATATTGTGAGTAACCACCTTTAAATGGTGATACTTGTGTCCTTCAGTTGAATCATTAAAAAGAAATAAGTGAAATTCAGCTAAGGTACTTTAGCTTAGGTAGCCCTGAGTGTTCAAGGGAGGGTTGGGTCAGACCAAAATATGGGGTCAGACTGAAGAGACTTCACCCTTTCAGCTTTGTTTACCATATTTTACGTCAACATCCCTTAAAACCTTACTCTCTCTCCTTTGGTCGACTTCTTTTTTTTCCTCTCTTTTTGTCCCAGATCGTCCAGTTTGGTATGAATGAAAAAGTGGGGCAGATTTCCTTTGACCTGCCTCGTCAAGGGGACATGGTGTTAGAGAAGCCTTACAGCGAGGCCACGGCCAGGCTGATAGACGAGGAGGTGCGGTCGCTCATCAACGTCGCCTACGACAGGACGCTGAGGCTCCTGACCGAGAAGAAGGCAGAGGTGGAGAAGGTGAGGTGGCAGTGTGTTTAGCTGCTGAGCCAGAATCTGGGTTGAGCTGAACAGATTAAAAATAACGACCGTGAAAGTATATGAGGAAGTTTGCTCAAAAACTATCTGATGTCATTTAACCTCCAGAAGAATCTTTCTACTGTGTTCCTTCCCTGTGCCCTGGCTGCTCATGGTCTGCCTCGCCGCAGCTGAGATTGCCCTTGTGCGTGTTCTCTTCATCCACCCTAGAAACCCTGGTACAGCAGAGGGATAATTTTCCAGGATAGGCACTTGATAGGTTTACTGAGAGACAAGTCTGTAAGGGTTCAGTAAATGGTGATGTAGGTCACCATGCCAAAAAAGCTCAGTGAGCATGGTTTGTGCTGAACGAAGCACGAGAGCTGAGAAGTGACCCACGAAGTTTACAAACTCCACTTGTACCATATTGTGCTCATTGATATTTAAGGGTGCTGTTTAACAGCAGCCCTGTTGAACTCTCTGGTTTGATAGGAAGGGGGTGCTTGTTTTCAGCTACAGCTTCCTGTCTTGCATCTGGAGCCCTTTGGCAGCAGCAAAAAGCTGCTGTTCTGAAGCAACAGTAACTGCCACAGCAGCCCATAGGGACAGCCCTTCCCAAGTGTCAGGAGCAGGATGGAAAAAAGGGTGCTTTCCTCCCTTGTGAGCATCTAGGTAGCAATCTAAGTGAACTCTGAGCAACCTGGGTTGTTACTTTTCCCCATCAAAATTAATCAGTGCTCAGTTTGGTCCCAAACTGCCTTAACAAACTCTCTGAAGGAAGAAAGCAGAACAGCTGAGCTGGTGTGTGATGCAGCTCCTCCCTCTTGCAGGTCGCCCTCCGACTGCTGGAGAAGGAAGTGCTGGATAAAAGCGACATGCTCGACCTGCTGGGCCCGAGGCCTTTCGCAGAGAAGTCAACTTATGAAGAGTTTGTTGAAGGGACAGGGAGCTTGGATGAGGATACTTCACTACCAGAAGGCCTTAAAGACTGGAACAAAGAGCGTGAGAAAGAGAAGGAGGAGACGACGGCCGAAGAGGTGGCTCGGCAGATCAGAGGAGGGATGCCCTTTTAACTGCACAGCACCCAGATTGCACTCTGGAAGAGAAAGTTTGTACTAGTTTGTACTTCAAAACAAACAAGATATTTATTCAACCAAACTGTATTAGGGATGGGTGGAAGAGTGATCTCTCGTGATGAGATAAGGATATTCTGCTCCCAGTTGTCATCAGTTCCCTGGTAAAAGGTGATCTGTCTTTCATTTATCAAGCAGAAAAACATACATTGGATTTGAGCTGCAGTGGAATGCCAGAACTGAGCCTCTCAAGCTTTGAAACAGTTCAAATTCATGCACAAACTTCGTGGCACTGGTTTCTTTTTATTTTTTAAAATGTATGTAAGCTTACAAAAATTAAAGTCTTTCTGATTATTAATCTAAAGTATACCTGTATGTGACCCCGTTTCAAAAAAAAACCCAAACCAATCATACAAAATGCCTTGTTAAAAAACACTAGCTTTGCAAAACTGCCAGCTCTTTCATCTGACCCTTTCCCCCTCCAATTTAATTTTGAGTTTAGAGTTTGTCTACAGAGAACTGCCAGGTAAATTGACAGTGAAAGTGGACACCCACTTACATGTCTTAAAATGTACTCATGGTTCAGTGTCTTTAAATTAAGTCTGAAACTCAGTTTGGCTCCTGCAGTTTTATTAGTCAGTTTTTTACTGAGTTCTGTAAGATATTGAACATACAAATGTGTTGTGTAAATACAGTTTGAGTCAATAAAATCAGTACTTTTCTGAACAAAGCTTGTGCTTTATATTTCTGATATTTTTGGTGTAGGAATCAGACCAATATGAAGCTCCCCCTTCAGCATAAGGTTTTGTTAATTTAAGGTAACGAGGTTGTGCTCGCTAGTACCCAAGGCAGCAGCCAAATCCCAAGATGCTAAATGGAACTGTCAGTGTTTCATATTGGTTTGTTTAACCTAAAGCTATTTATTTTTTCCTCTGCTTAGTTGAATCTTACTGAGGTCATCTGCTTCTGGTTGTCTGCTGCACATAAAGGATTTATTAGCTGGAGAATTCAGCTGTTCAGGAATTATCTGGGGATCTCCCTGTCCCAGGAGAAGAGAGGGAAGTGTGGCTGGAGGGTGGTGGTGAGTGAGGAGGGAGAATGAACCAAGTGTCTGCCAGAAAGACAAGTAATCCTTTAAGGCTTCTGACTGAGAGGGCAGGTTAAGGGACTAACTAGTGATTGATTCCATCTGGATGTTGCAACATGCTGGAAGGCAGCAGGATGACAAAGGAAAAAAGTTGCCTCTGAAAGGTCAGACACAAGCTCTTCGTTGGAGTTAGTTGAAGTAAATTGTTTATGGAAATTATTCTTCTGGGATTTTTTTCTTTCCCTCATGATGAAGCTGTTGCCACCTCTGTTGCTCAGCTTAACAGTGAAAAGGAACAAGGAAACAGCAAATACAGCAACTCAGGATATATTTAATGGGCATTTTTAGCTGCCAAACACCACTTCTGTGCATCCTGGCTTCACAGTTGTGGAATGAATGGTAAACAGGAAAACATCCTGAATAAATCTAAACTTCAGTTCCTGTATTATTGGAATCAAAGTTTAGAATTATTTATTGCAGCAGGAAACTTGTTTTATAGAACTAAACTCTTGCTCACAGGGTGAAGCAGTGACTGATTCCTGGGCATGTGCTCTAGGGCTGCATCTTACCTGTGTTCTGTGATAATGCCCTGTTTGCTTGGGTTTGGAGCAGGCAACTTGTAGCCAGCACTGAGAATTAAATGTGCTTATGTTCTAATTGTCAGAATTCTGCATTTCCTCATTCCTTACTTAAAAAAAAAAAAAATTGAAAAAAAAATCCCAGAAAAAAAAACCACAAACCACAATCACCCACCCTCCACCCCCCAAAAAAAAACACTCCAACCTAACTCATCACAATGGCACTACCAGACTAAAAGAATTGTCTCCTCTGGAGGAAATATTTCCTCTTGCTCCCTGTGTCTGCTGCCCACTTCTAAATTTCACTCTTGTTTAGTTGCAGCATGCAATTAATGAGTGTGTGATAGTATCAAGGAGAGGCAAATCCCTCTGCCTTGCTTTTGGAGCATCACCTTCCTTTGTGTAATCTGACCTCAGCGACAATTAGTATTTTTGTGCCACAAGTGGTGCAATTGGACTGTGTTGGGATTTTGGAATCAAAAACAAAGATATGAAAATAATAAAAAAAAAAAATCTGTTTATGCAAACTTCTTTCTTTAAAGAGGGCTGGTGGCTTCCTCCTACTCACAAATTTAAGACTTGATTTAAGTTAAATGAAGAAAATCAAGTTCAGTCTGTGCGGTGGCCGCCAGCGAGGCCGGATTAAGTTTTGGTGCAACTTTTCACTTTAACTTCTGCAGGCTTTGGACAGAGACTTGGCAAGGAGCTGGCCCCTCAGGTTCAGTTCCTGGTCCTGCAGCACCTTGCCGTGGCACACACCTGCTCTCTGTGGCCAGGTGCACAGCAGGAAAAGGGAGAGAAAAGGAGGGTGGGCTAGGCACAGAAAGACCAAGTGTAAGAAATGAAGTTAAAAAACTAGAGGCAAAATGAGAAACAGGTAAGTGAGGAATGTCAAAAGAGGAACAAAACTAGGTGGGACTCAGAAGATAGATAGATTTCAAAATAGAAGTTTCCAGGAAAAAAGCAGGAGGTTATCTGAAAGGAAGTGCAACTGCAGGAATTGTTCACCAAACCTACGAAAACAGTTTTCAGTTTTATGTCAGGAGAGGAACAGGAAGGGTTTGTGCCTGCCATGGATTCATTGCTCATTGCTTTCATGCAAGCTGGTCCTCTGACTGTTCCTGCTACAGGCTTCTGGGTTCATTTTGGTGGGTTGATTTTTATTCTCTAAGATCAGATGGAGGATCTGTCTCTTTTTTCCCAAAGAGAGCATGAGTTTGCCTCCCCTGCCTTCACACACTAGAAAGCTTTTCACATCAGAGTTGGAAGTAAACAACATGGTGAAGACTGGCTGGGTCAAAGCAGGATCAGAGGGCTGGATTCCAGAGTCTATACTCTGGATTTTTGCAGCAGTGTATAAAAAGCAATAAAGAACAGGCTGGTTTACCAAGTCAGTAACTCAGATATTTAGGAACTCCAACATCCCTGGCATTTTTGAAGTATTAACTTTTTTTTTTTTTCTTTGCAGTAGTATCAGAACCTGGCATTTTTGAAGTATTAACTTTTTTCTTTGCAGTAGTATCAGAATTACAGCTGGGACCCAGTAGTGAAGTTGGTATTACAACAACTTCATTACAGCTCCACAAGCTGCAGGCTGGGTGGGTTTACATTCAGGAGGAGCTGTGCTAGTGCTCTGATGGACAAGTGTGTGCCAGGGCTGCATGAGGGCAGGCACTGAGCCTATGACACTTTCTCCCCCCTCCTTGGAGCTAACAGCAGGCCATTTACAAAGCATCAGGTAAATTAACTTTAATGCCTTTATTCCCTGTGGATTTTGCTTTGTATTGTGCTCAATGTTGGATGGGGCTCTGAGGAACCTGCTCTCTCTAGCTGCAGGTGTCCCTGCTCACTGCAGGAGCACTGGACTAGATGACCTTGAAAGGTCCCTTCCAACCCAAACCAGTCTGTGAGTCTATGAAATGTTAATTTCTCCTAAATGCACATGGTGTGTTCACTTAATCTCACGCTCAGCACACAGCCACCCCACTGATGAAATGCACATGTAGAGGTGCTGTTGCTCCTCAGACATCCTTTGGGCAGCAGAAGCCATCGTGACCCCTGGGAATTCACTGACTCCACCATGACCCTTCAGAAGACAACCAGCCATCCCTCCCACTCTGCCTGGGCCAAAGCCAGTTTGGTTACAGTGTTCTGCCTCAACCCCTGAAGTCACTTTATACAGAAAAAGCTTGTACTGGATTAAAAAGCAGTTTAGTTCATTTCTGTGCAGTATCAAACTGGGCAGATGCTTCAGCTTATGTGGTTAACAGCTGCCAGCCTCGTGGCCCTCACGAAAGCCCTGCCTGGTTCCCTGGCTCCCAGGGACAAACAGCAGCTCCTTGGGAATCATGCTGTTTGCAAAGTGCCTGTTTGAGAACTGAGCAACGCTTTCGCTTAAAAAGCGCTTCTGCAGGCCAGCAGAGTTCCTGAAACATCTAAAGTTTGGCTTTCAGGAGGGTTTCTCCTTTGTTTGCTTGTTTTGTTGCCTAGTGACTGACCTAAATAAGGGACTCGGTGTGGACAGCGTGTTCTCTGGGGGAGGCTCTCCAGTGGCGAATTGCTATCAGCACCACGGGGCACGCACGCAGCCTCGGCCCAGGGGTAGGACCCAAACCCTCTGTGGGCAGGACAGACCCTCTCTGCGTGGCACCCAGACCCTCTTTCAGCTTTAGAACAAGCAGATAAACTGTTGTTCCTCTCTCATTTTGCCAGCTGGTTTGAATAACATGGATAGATACCTTTATTTGTACTTTAGCCATAGATCTGAACCTTTCGTGGTAACCAGACGTCCAGAGCATCTGTAGGTGTGGTGAGCTTGATGATGCAAGGACTGGAAGTCCTGAGAGTTGGGCTTGTTCAGCCTGGAGAAGAGAAGGCTCTGGGAGGCCTTCTTGGGGCTTTTCTGTACTTAAAGGGGGTCTCTAAGAAAGAGGGGGACAGTCTTACTAGTAGGGCCTGTTGTGACAGGACAAGGGGTGATGGTTTTAAACTAGAAGGGGGGAGATGTAGACTAGGAAGAAGAAATTTTTGATACTGAGGGTGGTGAAACACTAGCCCAGGTTGCCCAGAGAGGTGGTGGAGGCCCTGTCCCTGGAGCTATTCAGTTAGGCTTGATGGGGCTCTGATCAACCTGCTCTGGTTGCAGATGTCCCTGCTCACTGCAGGGAGGTTGGACTAGATGACTCTGAAAGGTCCCTTCCCACCCAAACCATTCTATGAGGTTATAAACCTAGGCAGTGAGATCTACTGACACCACCCATGTCCCCTCTGCCACCATGTTCTGTGAGTCAGCTCCATGGGCTGGGTGGAACAGCAACAGGAACAGCACCAGTAATGGCACAGCCAGGAGAGCAGCAAGAAACTGGGATGCCACTTCAAACCCCAAGAGTCCTTAAAGAACACATCACAACCAGACAGATTTCAGACATATAATCTATGATAGTTCAGCAGCAAGCAATGAAGTCACCTACTACAAACGCAGCCTCTGGCCTGCAGCTCCTGGAGGGCTCTACAGCATTGACTGCCCAAAACACTCTTGCTTGAGAGGGTACTAATCTCCTTTATTTTGTTTCTAGAGGACTGGAGTCAAATATCACTGTTAATATTTCCTGTACAGAATAGCCAAAACCTTTTTCTTCTCTTCATTATGCATAAATTTTGTTCCTGGCAGTTCAGTATTGTCCATTTGGTACAAAATGAATACTTGAAACCCACATGATTTCCTTACTCATAATGGGACAAAAATAGCGCCGCTCTGTTTGGCAGATTTTGGTGCCTATTTTACATCTTGTACAGCTTTAGGGATGAATTTTACTTGTACAGCTTTCGTTTGGAAACAAAGATCCCAAACTAGCAATCTCAGTCTTCAGACTCTTATGCCAAGGTCTTAGCTGAATGCCTCATGAACAGAAATAGCCTGATTTCCAGAAATGCTGAATGTCCTCAGTTCTCAGTGAGCTCTGAAGAGCACCTCTAAGACCTGAAACTCATGCTCCTTTTTTCCTTTTTTTTTTCCTTTTTGAAGCTTAAATAAAGATTCGTAGCTTAATTATTAGAAATCCAGATTTGAGAATTTGCCCTGGAAAACAGTGCACCTCCTTTCTTTATTCATTGAGCTCTTCTTCGTCATCTTCAAACGCCTCCTCTCCATCGTTTGCTGTCGCTTCTTGGTACTGCTGGTACTCCGAAACCAGATCGTTCATGTTGCTCTCTGCTTCTGTGAATTCCATCTCATCCATGCCTTCCCCTGTGAACCAGTGGAGGAAGGCCTTCCTCCTGAACATGGCCGAGAACTGCTCCGAGATCCTTTTGAAGAGCTCCTGAATGGCAGTACTGTTGCCGATGAAGGTGGAAGCCATCTTGAGGCCACGAGGAGGTATGTCACACACCGCCACCTTGACGTTGTTGGGGATCCACTCCACGAAGTAACTGCTGTTCTTGTTCTGGATGGCCAACATCTGCTCGTCCACCTCCTTCATGGACATGGGGCCACGGAAGACGGTAGCCACCGTCAGGTA
>NW_008616810.1:6095-7097 GCF_000691845.1 Merops nubicus | reverse complement strand
GTTCCCCGTAGGTGGGGGTGGTGAGCTTGAGGGTGCGGAAGCAGATGTCGTAGAGCGCCTCGTTGTCGATGCAGTAGGTCTCGTCCGTGTTCTCCACCAGCTGGTGCACGGAGAGCGTGGCGTTGTAGGGCTCCACCACCGTGTCCGACACCTTGGGGGAGGGCATGACGCTGAAGGTGTTCATGATCCTGTCCGGGTACTCCTCCCGGATCTTGCTGATGAGGAGGGTGCCCATGCCAGAGCCCGTCCCTCCTCCCAGGGAGTGCGTGAGCTGAAAGCCCTGCAGGCAGTCGCAGTGTTCACACTCCTTCCTCACCACGTCAAGGACCGAGTCAACCAGCTCTGCTCCTTCCGTATAGTGTCCTTTAGCCCAGTTGTTTCCTGCACCAGTTTGTCCTAAAATGACACACAATAGGGAAATAAAAGATGCAAAATTATTGGTCAGGCTTGGTATTTGCATGTGAAATGGATTCACACCTGGAACAAAGGCAGCTGTAGATCTGCCAGGGAGAAACCTGTGCTCTTCAATATTCCCTGCAAGTATCTTTGGAAGTATAAACGTGTTTTTCTGTTGTCTCCTTTTGCCACAAATCCCTGGCAGTTTTCATTTCTGCCTTTGAGGGGTTCTTTTTCCTTTTTTATTATTTAACCTTCCATAAATGCAAAGATGGCCTTGACCCCTCATTTGGAAAGCATTCACACTCCCAATCCTGCCTATCCCAGAAACACAAGATGACTGTTCAATACTTCAATGCTTTGCAAATCAATTTGCTAAATCCCAGACACACATTTTTCAGTGAAGGGTTCCTGGAACATTCCTGTGAGACACAGAGGCATTGTGGTCGTTGAAGGACAAGGCTGAGCTTCAGAAGCCCTGTTTAACCTGTTGTATCAAAAACTACAGCTTTTTAAGTTCATGGTTACCTACCTCGAATGAAAATGCCAACCAACAGAAGCTTCAAGAATGTTACTTCAAAAACCTGGAAGCTACTAAATGCCCTT
>NW_008616810.1:0-6064 GCF_000691845.1 Merops nubicus | reverse complement strand
TCCCTACAAACTCACTAGGCTTCAGGTTCTGCAAAGTAACTTGCAAAACTGTACTACTGATGTTCCATGAGCCATTTATTTTCCTCTCAGAAGCTTCCATTTTCCTTTTACGTGCCATTCAGTTCATGATGGACAGTCTGGATCACGTCCTATGTCACTGTTTTGTTAGCATGTGGATAATGAGGAGGATTAAATGAGGGACCAGTTTTTTATCCTCCTGTTCTTCAGTGACTACTACACACATTTTGGCAGTGAACTCAGTGGTACTTTTGTGGGTTGTGTTCAGAGAGAGCAATAGGTCTAGACCTGTCAGCTTCAGTGTTGTTCTCCAGGACCTTCCCCTTCCTTCCTCTTACCACATCCCATTTCAATTCCCAGTGCACTGTGCTGGTGCCAAACATACAAATCAGGTAAACTGCTCACTGGGGTATTGTTTAAGTGTGATACACTTTATTTTCACTGCATAAACGTTTGGTTTCCTCACAATGTATTTGGTCAGTTAACGCATTGTTTGATATGTTGCTCTATTTTTCTTTCTTTGAACCCAGGGAGCCCAGAGCTTCCTGCCCAGCTGAGCACAGCACACAGTAACATCCTTCCAGAATTAAATATGCTGGTCACCATCTGTGGTGGGCTTGAGCAGATCCCCTGCCACACACAGCACACATCAGGCTGCATGCCAGCAAGCAGGCATCACTCCAAGATGTAGAAAGGATCCTAACAAAGCCAAATTCTAAGTCTAGGACTTTATTTTGGAGATTGTCCCTTGTGTAAACGTCACCTCGTCCTGCTCTGGGTGACCCTGCTTTAAAAGGGAGTTGGACAAGTTCATCTCCAGAGGTCCCCTCCAACCCCTACCTTGCTGGGATTCTACAGTGGGCAGTGAGGTAAGGAAAGAAAGGAGAAAAGGAGAGAATGGAGATTTAGGAGAGAATGAGAGTAGGACCAAAGAACAAAATAAGAGGAGAATGATAATTGCTCTTACAAACATGGAAAAGATATTTTCATGGGGGAAAAAAAAGCAGTAGTGGAGACTGTTTTTGCTTGCTTCTGCTTAGTCTGCAGATTAAGTTCACAGGTAAAACACCTAATCCAGAAGTGGACCTGTCCTCCTTCAGGCCCTCCACTGAGCTAGGATCCCTCAGCCTTCATTTAAACCACAGACTCCTAGATGCCACCTGACTACTTCAGTTCCCAACACTGTCTCTACTGCACTAACCCAACCCTTGTATTTAACTGCTGAGTGGGACTGTGGCAGGGCTGCCTACACCAACCCCAACTGCTTCCCCCCAGCCCACAGCTCTTGGTGGCTCCCGTGGCACCACTGCACTTTGTCCACTGGTCAGCCACCTGCCTGGGTCTCCAGCATTTCCATGTGATTTTGCTGTGCAGATGTATATGCCCAGTAGCCTGAACCACCCAGACCTGCTGGCTCTGTAGCACTCAAAGGCCACCACCAGCACGAAGAACATATCCAATAAGCCCTGGAACCTCCAGACTGCCTACAAGACAGCACAGTGTGGAGGTACCAGGGCTCTGAGAAGGCTGCCACACACCTGGAAACCTTGACCATCTTGTCAGGTACCTACCAGACCTCCAAAAAAATTAAGACAAAATGTGTAAATTATGAAGTTCCACCAGAATTAAATCTGTAAGTGGAAAATGAGCCTGTGTCCACAAGAACCAGGACTTGGCAAATCTTTTGCCAATCCTGTAAGCTCTGCATTGTGTGCAGCCCATCTCTAGTGTCCTGCCTCTGCTTCTTCTCACTCTGCATTTACCAAGAGCTGCAAGAAGCAATCCCACAACTTCTCTGCACTCTTGGTGCCTCCAGAGCCTTCCACCACCATCTCTTTCTCCAGCACCTCACAGGGTTACCACACATGTTCAGGCTGAGCTGCACATGCATGGAAACCTCTTACCTTAATGGTCAGCTTATTTTTTAACCTCTAAAATGGCAACTACTTCCTGCAACCTTCTTTCACTCCCTCTCTTCACTGCTTGAAATAAAAGACAAACCTGGGAAGAGAGGTCAGTAGCCTGCACAGCAGTGCTCAGAAGCCCAAGATGAACAGCCCTGGTGCAGAGCACACGGTATGATTTGAGGAGAGGGAAGGACAGCTCCTCTGACTGGCCAACAACCATTTTGTGGTTGCCCCTACCAGTTCAGAACACTTAAACTAGGGTGGTGTCTGTGCAGCAAAGCTAGCATGGGTGTGCACAAGGAAACAATGACAAATGCAGATATGAAAGCTGGCTAACAAGGGGAGATACATCAGAGTTCACAGCCATTCCTGGTGGGCAATCGTACAACTAGAAGGCCAGGAGACCTGCTGCCCTCATAAAGCAAAGTGACTCCACCCCAGCTCCTCCACCTTTCAGATCACTGCCTCTTCAGCACAAGCCTTGTGCCCATCTCAATCTGCTGCTGGTCTGAGCTAAAGTTCCTGTATCTGGAGCACATGAGCTGGTGCTCAATGCACCTGAATGAAATCCTGACTGATGGTCCATGCTTACTGGCTACGTGGGCACATGCAGGTTTAGACAAGCAGGGGCAGAAAACATCTCCATCAGAATGAGCCCCAACAGCCTGGGGTACAGCAAGTATGGAACTGCCAGCTTCTGCCACAAAATCCTTTGTGGGCCCAGGCCAGATTTTTTTGAAGAGAAAACAAAATGCTTTGTTGGCTGTTGCCAGAGCAGATCATTACTGCAGCACTCAGGCAGCCGTTGTGCATTATTCAGCAGGTTGGGAGGACAGTGCCTGATGCTGGCAGGGGCCTCTGTCACAGATGGGGTGGTCACATGCTGCTGGTTCATTGTTAGCTTGGCAAGAAGGGAGTGCAGTGAACTGGGCTATTGTTGAAGACACTCTGAATTGATTTTGCTTTGGTTTTACTGGTGGCATGCCAAACTGCAATGCTCCAGTTCAGGTATTGCATAGGTCTGGAGAATTTACTTTCAGAGGGCTTGTGTGGCCCATGCAGGAGAAAGGGAGTGAAAGGAAAAACCCAATTACAGAAACACCATAAAGCTGCCTGTGTCTACAGCTTTCCTCCCCAAGATCACTTCTACATGTTGTAACTCAAAGCTCCTTTGAAAGAGACCCTGAACAGTGGGGACAGCATTGAAAAGTTTTGAGTCAACTAAAGGGTTAAAGTAACTTGTATGGCTTCTTACTCCTCAACTCAACAGCAACAATCCAGACCAGTTCGTTTTATACCACCCAGAGACTGTTTATCTTTTCCTCTGTCTGCCCCTGGCATTGTTCCTTCCTTATGTTAACACAATATCCCAAATAAGCTGCAACCCAGGCTTGCCTTGGCAGGGGGAAATGTGCTGTGTGACTAGTGCAGGCCTGGAAACCAAAAGGACACCAGAGTTCTCATGGTAGCTCTCACTTAGACTTCCTGTTTCATCTTTCACACATTGTTTCTCCTTTAGTGCCCAGGACCAACAAGGCCTCCATACTTTGTCAGGATGCTGTGAAATTTAATCCTGGTAATGTGCATTTTTAAGCTCAGATGGAAGGTTCTACATAAGTCCAAAGTGAAGCAGTGAAGGCTTGAACAACTCTCTGCAAGAACACCACAAAAACAGAAGTTCCCCACGTGCACTCAGATTGTTCCTCATTATGTTGGTAAATAACTCAGTAACTGGCTGCATATGACAATGTTTTCCATATTACAGTTGGTCTTCCTCCACTTTTTACTACACTGTGAGAATCTGGGAAAAATTTGAATTACACAGCCCATAAACAACTTAATGCTCAAGCATTTAATGTGAATTCAAGCAAAGAGCAGTTTGGTTGGTTTGTGGTTGAGCTTCCCCCCACCCCCCTCTATTTTCTGTAGAATTTCCATGCAGTTTGTTGTAAAGAAATACCCTCAGGATTCCTCCAGAGTTCATATCTATGGAAAGCAAATGTACATTATCCAAATACCACAGGAAACTTTCAGTAGTTTGCTAACTGCAGGGCTGATTAAGAGAAGAATGACTGTTTCAGTGAACAGAATCTTTTAGCTGATTTACAGATAGGGTGGGTTTTTAAGAAAAAAGTGATGTCCACATACCAAAGATGAAATTATCAGGCCGAAAGAGCTGACCAAAAGGACCAGACCTCACACTGTCCATGGTTCCTGGCTCCAGGTCCACCAGGACTGCTCTGGGCACGAACTTCTGGGCTACAACAAGAAGTAAGCATGGCCTTAATGTTCTGAAGGAAGCCAGCACGGTTAGAGCTCTCAATACACAAATGCATTATGTCTCACATTGCAGTCTAATATAGATACATAAATGTACCTTGCAGAGGAAGTCATGATGGTGAACAAACCCAGCACCATGGGAACACATCAACTCGGCCTGAAAAACAGACCTGACCTATTTTGGGTCATACTTTGGCCATATCACACTTGTAAGCTCCTTTTTTGCAACAGATAGGAGGGAGATAAATTTCTAATTAGAAAAAATGCTGTGTTCATTACAGGAAAGTAGATCATCTTTTCTGTTAATAATGGCATGAGTGAAGGTTTTATGTTCAAATTATCTAGCACATCTCACAAGCTCTTGTGCCTGAAGGATTCACCTCCACTGGAAGAGCTACTTGGTGGCAAGCAGTAGTAGATCAGCACACCTACCACAGAGCACAAAATAAAGACTCTGTGTCCAGTTGAAACTGCTCAAGAAAGCTCAGGTAAATAACATGAACTAAGAGGAGCTGGACAAAGATGAAATGCTCACGCTTGCAGGTTCACATCAGCAGACCAAAGGACTCACAATCCCCATTTCACACAGTTAACACCCCTCACCTCCAGACTGACTTGAGGATTTGGGCACCTTTGGCATCTTATTAATGAATCACCCCTGAGCTCTCCATTGCCTGTGGCCCAGCCCTCTCAGTCATCATCACAAGAGTACTGCAGATGCAGACTCATGTAACCAACGGTTGAATTTGGGGCAATTGATAAACACATCTGATGAAATGACCCTCCCATAAAAGAGCAAACACCTAGCAGAGTGTTAAATAATAAACAAACCTCCACCTGCAGGCCCTAAGGACAGCCCCTTGTGCCACTTCCCTCTCCCCAGTGAGATAACACTCAGAAAGCAGATCATCTAGTACAGCATCCTGGCCTGTGTCAGAACTAGTGTGTCCAGCAGGAGTAGGGGAAGGATCACACCCCTGGACTCAGCACTGGGGAGGCCCCAGCTTGAGTACTGGGGTCAGTTTGGGTGCCACAGGATAAGACATTTGAGGGGCTGGAGTGGGTCCAGAGAAGGGCAACAAAGCTGGTGAGGGCCCTGGGGAACATGGCTTGTGAGGAGCAGCTGAGGGACCTGGAGGTGTTCAGTCTGGAGAAGAGGAGGCTGAGGGGAGACCTTGTTCTGTACAACTCCCTGACAGGAGGTTGGAGTGAGGTGGGGGTTGGTCTCTTCTCCCAGGTAGCCAGTGATAGGAGAGGAAGTGAGCTTCAGTTGTGCCAGGGGAGGTTTCAACTGAATATTAGGAAAGAATTCTTTCCTGCCAAGGGCAGTGAGGCCTTGGCCCAGGCTGCCCAGGGAGCTGGTGGAGTCACCAGCCCTGGAGGGGCTCAAAAAACGTGTGGACGTGGTACTTCAGGCCATGTTTTAGTGGTCATGGTAGTGTTTGGCTGATGCTTGGACTTGATGATCTTAGAGGTCTTTTCCAACCTTGATGATTCTATAATTCTGCTACCTTTTCTGTGTACAATGGGGTGAGCTGGGGGACTGAGGACATGGGAGGAGCCTGTAACACAACCTCCCAAACCCCTTCTCTCCCAGATTCCTGTGCCCCTTCCCATGGACATCCCTCCTCAGGCCACACTTACAGGATGATTCATTGTAGTAGACATTGATCCTCTCCAGCTGCAGCGCTGAGTCACCGACATAGCCTCCGGCTGGGTCAATGCCATGCTCATCACTTATCACTTCCCAAAACTAAGGGAGGAAAAGGAGAAGTGGGCTTGGGAACTCCCCGATGGAGTGCCGGGAGCCCTGCCCAGGGGAAGGGAAGGGAAGGAAGGGGCTCTGCCCGGCCGCAGCT
>NW_008616809.1:0-10127 GCF_000691845.1 Merops nubicus | reverse complement strand
CTGTCTCCAAGAGGCGCACTGCAACATTTGGGTGGCTGTGGATCAGCACCCCCAGGTCCTTTTCTGCCAGGCAGCCTTCCAGCCACTCCTCCCCAAGCCTGTAGTGTTGCCTGGGGTTGATGTGACCCACGTGCAGGACTCAGCACTTGGACTTTTTAAACCTCATACAAGTGATCTCAGCCCATTGATCCAACTTGTCCAGATCCCTCTGTAGAACCTAACAACTCTTGAGCAGATCAAGAGTCCCACTCAGTTTGGTGTCATCTGCAAACTTACTGAGGGCGCACCTGATCCCCTCATCCAGATCAGATGTTCTTCTGTCATCCTTACTTTCTCCTTGTGACTGAAAAAATAAAGCTGAAGCCAAACAGGAGAGAAACTGAGCAAACTTTGTGGATGTGCATAGCAAAAGAATAATTTTATAATGAAAAGGGAGAAAAGAAGGTATTTCATTCACTACATAGGCCTTTTACAGAAATAAGTAACTCTGAACAGTAGGGATGGACTCGTGACCAAGTTGTAAGCAGATACAAAAGAATGGAAGACGAAGAGTTAAGCAAGGAGCTGGAGTTCTTGAAGGTCATAGTCCATAATACCTGCTTGACCTTTCAAAAACAAGTAATTTTCCATGGTTGATATAACTTTTTGTTGTTGAAGATATATAAATGAAAAAGAGAAAGCTGGCTTCCTTTGTGGCTATAGGTAAACATCAAGATCTCGTAAGTAGTATCCTGATTTTGGTTTTTTTTATTCTGTAGATTTTTGCCCTGTAAACTCAAGAGGTAAAGCTAATAAGAGACTGTCTAGCACCATTTGTTACTATCAAGCAGTTACACTTCCCAACAAAGAACTGGCTGCATTTCAGCAATAAGAAAAGTGTTTTATGGTCTATATATGAGCATCCCAGGAAACATTTCAAGGCAGCACACTGGAAATCAATTATATAAGCAGAGTTGAGTTGATTCATGCTGCTTGAGGCCGAGCACAAAAGAAGACCGGCTTTTAATTGCTCAAATGCTTTAGAATTCTCTTAGCAGTGACTATTCAAACCTATTACAACTAAAGAAATAAGGAGGTGGAATATAGCATGGTAGGTAATCCAGGGACACATGGTTAAGTTCTGAACTGTTGGTGATAATATTGTTTTGTTTCAGCAAATGAGATATTTTATCTCTTTCTATATAGGCTATTCCATAATATTTGACTTCTGCTATGCTATCATGTATAGATTTGGGGATTCTTTACAATACTGAATATATATCACTATCAGATGCAGGAAAGTTGAAGGGTAAAAAAGTAATGGTCTGATCCAATGCCTATTTGAGCCAGTGAGGCTCCCTCTGGTGACGCAGCTGGGCAGTGAATTAGACAAAGATATTTACTCAGGTCACTCAACTATATTCAATGGCAGATGAAGATGCTACCGTATTTGAATCACAAATTTTATGTTCTATCTGTGGGATAACATTGTCTGTTACCTATTAAGAAAAAAATTGAGTTAGAAACAAACATTTAGTATTATAAAATATTAAAAACCAGAAAAGGCCTCTATGGTTATTTGTGTAACATTCTTCTGGCACTAGAATGTATTCTGTCTTTAATAATTATTCTGGCAGCTCAAGGCTCTGCTGCACATTGAAATCAGCAGTGGCTAAAAAGGAAAAGGATTCAGCTTCACCACTATCCATTCTGAACTACATTTCTGCCATTGTTTTTCTTATAAATTGTCATTCTGAGATTGAGAAGTATCTTTTTTTAAATTGTCAGAAGTCTCCACAGAGATTCTTAAAGGGGTTCTTGTTCTGTGGTAAATCTTTCAAGTGTAACAAATCAAAGTTGAAGAAGGTTACACTTAAAAAAGATATGCAGAATATGGTATATAGAAAGGTAGAGTTCTATTTTGAGAACACTTTAAATGAGGAAACTTGTTTTATTTCCTTTTTCCAGTCAACTTAAATATAAGCATGGTAAATATTTTAGAGAAGCTTAAGTTATTGGACTTTTTTTTTTAATATAGAGATATATCTGTTCACTCTGATTAAAAAAAATGCATTGCAGAGCTTACAAAATGGAGTAAACTTCCAATACATATTTGGAAAAAATGTTATTTATTTAAATTAAACTCTGAAAACAAAATGCAACTTTGCATCTTTTTGTACATGACTTGTGATCTCTAATTTTCAAGTTCACTTGTCACAGCTCTGCAAAACACCATAGAATTTGAAGCTCTTTAGCAGGCACTGCATAGTCTTTTAACCTGGACAAGTAGCATTATGATCTGGTTCTTGATAAGCAAGGCAGGTGCATAGAATTATTGTGGAAATAATTTTGTTGACTTGAATCAGAATCAATGTGGCAAGATAGTGGAAAATGTGGAATTTTCCACATTACCTTTTTATATTGTTGTATATTTTATGTTTTATACAGTATTTGCCACTGAAGACTACCTGAAATACTTCAATGACTATTCTGACCTTGGTTTTGACATTGATTCAGATGTTGATTGACTAGCTACAATTATGGAGGAAGTACAGCATGAGAAGTGCTTCAGCTCCTGAAATGGGACCGACTATTGTCCTCTCAAATGAATTCTAAATTAATCTCTTGTCACACACCAAGAAATAATTTCAAACAACAGGCCTTTCAGATATAGCTATTGAATTGCTGTCAAAACCTATTAAACCGTATACTCAAAGATCTCACTACAGAAATTTTGGGGAATTTATTTCTTGGGCAAGAGAAGGAATTGAAAATTCCACTGAGGAAGTACCCACTCTGGTTATAGATTTTCTGTCAATGCAAATTAATTCAATATGCAATTAAAATGTATGGTTAAACTTTATCATGTTTCTGTCCTCTTTTTGGAGTTGAAAACCAGTATATTATTAGTACAGGAACTAATGCATTTTTATGTTTTTTTTTTTGGTTTGTTTTATTTTCTCTTTAATACTTGCATAGAAGAGAAATTATTTCTTTAAAATGTGCTAGTACCATGTAGGTAGCACCAGAGTTTTAGAAAGAATAGGTCCTACTTTTTAAAAAATGTTAATGCTAATGAGTTAAAAGAATATAGACCAGACTTGTTGCTAGAAATTTTTTGTGGAAGTTAACCACCTTGCCTGTTTCACAAATTTTTGATGCATTTAATAATTGTATAAGCCACTGAATTTCTTTCATAGGAAAGCAAACTTTTAAGCATCTACATTTTCAAACTAACAAAAACTATAGCAATAAGAATAAAAGAGCAAGAATAAGAACTTATATAAACAATGAATTAAATTGAGGTAAAAAATGAAAGTTAAACAACTCATTTGTATCATACTTTTTTAAGAAATTTGTATAGTCAGCAGTGAGCTACAAAACATCAGAAAAGGTGAAGGCATCTTGAGTCTGTTTTTATTTACATTCTGGTTTTATTGAATGCTTGCTTCATAGACCTTTCTATATAGGTGTTTAAAGAAATATTTGTATGTTTGTATACACACATATATGAAACAAAAAACTAAACCAGAATTAATTAGTTCACAAAAATAACAGAATTATATGAACCTCTATGAACCTCTCTAAATTGGGAAAATTTAGTTTATTATGCAGTTAAACCCTGTATGATTTCTCTGGAAGTATTATAATCAGTTCAACAATATTATTGTAAAAGTAGTGAGGTATCACAGATGAGATTTTTGTCCTCACTGGCTGTCAGCTGGTTATCTGGTTTCTCATGCCTGTTAAAATTTACAGTTTTTTTTTTTTTTTCTTTTTTCTCCATAATGACCCACAATTCTCTAAATTAGTGAAAATAGTGTTGGCCATGATTATTTCTCCATTATTCTTTGCAAGCTGTTTGGGTGTTTTTTTGTTTTGTTTTGGTTTGGGTTTTTTTTTGCCTTTTCATTAGTCATGTTGTGGTTTTCCTTTCATCAGATATAAGAAAGAAGAATCTGATCACTTTGCCTAATAGCAACAGGTTGATCTGGTGTGCTGTTAATTTTCTTCATAGTAGCATGTATGGGTCTATGCTTTAGATTTGTGCTGAAAACAACGATGACAACACAGTGATGTTTTAGTTATTAGTACATGAGGTTTTATTATCATTTTCCCAGTAGTTTTCAAAGTTGTTCTTAAAAAAATACAATAAACCAAAAATTGTTTTATGGAAATGCACAGCTCAGGTCAGCAAAACCTAATAGACTCAGGAGAAGTCATTAAATAATGACTAAAAGTCAATGGGATTTAAGGTACATATATATTTCAACCTGCAAGGACAGGGAAAATAAAATGTACTATAAAATACATTTTTTGTTTTACTGTAAATCATTAGTTAAGGTTAATGGGTAACAATTAAGTCCTTTTTCCCTGATGGACTTCTAGACTTGGAAATTAACTGAGTCAGCCTCATTTTGTTCAGCTGCTAAGACCAACTTTGATTTGTATGGTCAGAGCAATCAATCCTTGTAGAGGCACAATGAAATCAACAAATGTAAGGATAGCTAAACTTAAAATAGTTACTAGATATGGACTATCAGATGGCTGATCTTTTACTAATAAAGATTTTTTTGTAATCTCTCCTACCCTGCATGAAGCATGGATCTATCCGTGTTTTCTCTTCTCCATAGTTTTTTCTTTACTGTATCTGATTCTAGAAAGGTAAGGTAAAATTTAAGAAGTGGAACACAGACATTGTGAGTTAAACTTCATCATCAGAAGAAATTATGCTGTTAGCCATTATTAGTTCATTTGCTTCTTTTCTCCTACCATAATCATGCTTTCAAACTGATGAGAGGTAAAGAAACCCTGACGTATCTCTCTCTGAAGCAGTTGTTTTCAGTGGTCAAACCAAACTGTCACTGGAAGAGCTGATGGCTTAATTTAACTAACACTCTCAGAGAGAAGCTCTTTGACACCCCATGTTAAGCAGTTACTTTTAGATATGGAGTAATGCTGAATGAAAGAAAAAAATATAAGAGAATGTGGTGGGTTAACCCTTTCCTCTCCTTCCTCCACAGAGCAAAAGGGGAAAGTAAAATAAGACAAAAGCCTTGTGGGTAAAAACAAAGGCAGTTTAATTAGAAAGCAAAGGCAAGTACTGCTGCACGTGGAAATGAAGAGAAAAAACCCAAAGATTGATTCTCTGCTTCCTATCAACAAGTGATGTCTGGCCCTTAGAAGCAGGGCTCCAAAATGTGTAACGGTTGCTCCAGAGAACCAAGGAGTAGCCCCCCCCACTTTGTACCAGCTTTACAGTTGAGCTGATGTCACATGGTCTGGAATATCCCTTTGGTCAGTTGGGTCAGCTGTTCTAGTCATGTTCCCCCCAAGCTCCTGCCCCCCAGTCCCACTGTGGAGGGAATGTTA
Organism: Merops nubicus; assembly: GCF_000691845.1. Lineage (NCBI taxonomy): Eukaryota > Metazoa > Chordata > Aves > Coraciiformes > Meropidae > Merops > Merops nubicus. The sequence goes on along the minus strand of NW_008616809.1, from coordinate 4,775 downwards.
GAAAGGGCCTTGGTGCTGTGAGAACACTGCTCAGTGGTAGTCACAACATGGGTGGTACCAACATCCTTCTGACTCCCAGCACAACAGCACTGCTCCAGGAGGGCTGCTATGGGAAAATCAGCTCAGCCAGACCCAGTACAGAGAAAAAGAATACTAAAGCAAAAAAAAACAGTTCAGTAAGAGGAAGGAAAGTGTTCATGTTAAACTACACAGAATAAACTCAAGTAGGCAAGAAACAGAGGCACTCCCCAACCTGAGAAATGTTAGTGGTAGCAGACCTTGTATGTCTCAAAAAATTTAGGACAGATACTAACTAGTTAACTATGGGTTTAGTATTAAACCTAAAAGAAAAGGTAGTGTATCTTTTCCCTGTATAAGTCTCTCACAGGTGTACATATGCAAGAATTTTCCCAGACAAAATGGAATTACTTTGCATCAGAAGGATACAGGTGTTAGATAAAAAATAAAAAAATGTTGTTGTGAGAAAGGTGTAAAGTATAAAAATTTAAGATTGGAGACTATAGAGGAGCTTATCTGCAACCTGAACATACCTAGAGTGATCAGCTAATCAAAATATGAAAACTTCTGATAAAGACAGAGTTCTGCTTGCATCTCTGCCTTCTGCAACAGCAGAAAGTGTTTGCAACTGTATAAACGCACATCTAAATATAGATAGTGAAATATATACCTACTAGTTTATAAAAATTTACAAGCCCTGCTTCTCTATCTTTTGGATTGAAGAGACTGTAAATTCCATAAACTTCATTTACGATTTACATATCAGGAGATTAAATACTATAGCAGCTGGAAGAAGTTGTAAAATCCATGAACTGAAAGAGACATAAAGGGAGAGAGGGAAAAAGTGAGAGAAAGCGAGAAGGGAGGGAGGAAGGAAAGGATGGAAGTTACTCACCATCTGTGGTAAAGAAGTTAGGCTTTGCTCATTTCTTCTGGATTTGATAGCCTGGACATTGGACACCGTAAGGGACCATTGGTTTGTTGTCTCAAACTTTGTTCCTACTTCTTGTAAAAGTGGCTTGTGGTTTCAAACTTGTAAATGAGACTATGTGAGAGTTGTTTGTTTCAACACTGTCAACCACACAAGAACGTTGTCAGAAAGTACCACAAGAGGAGGAAACTTGGTTAAACATTTCTGCTCCTCTCCTCCCCAGTTTGTCAAACTGTGCATGAGCCTGGGCCTGGGGTCATTAGTTTAGGACCTCCCTGTGACGGTACTGGGCATGTGCATCAGTCACTGGGGTGACGTAACGTAGGGGCAAGGTGATGAAAAGCAATTCTGAGATCTATTTGACTATCTCCAGGTAGAGGAGGGGACATGGACAACAAATGATGGATGCGCAGACCGACAGTCGGGAGCTTTTCCCACCAAGGATCTGCCCGATGGGATGTTGTTGGAACCTGTGGGTGGTATGCCAATCTACTCCTCTTCTCTTTTCTAACTTTTTTCTTCCCTTTTCTGTCATTAAGTTGTGAGAGCACTAATAAAGTGCTGTTGACTGCTAAGTGACATCTGACCTCGTTTGTAAGACTTTGGTAGATAACTGAAGTATTGTGTATCCTAACATCATCAGATGGAAGAATCTATCTGGATTTCTGGTATGACAAGAGGATCCCAACAGCTGGCTATATTGGAGGCTGAAGTGAGCTTACCAGGGAACATGTGGCAGAAATATCCTGTTGTAACTCATCTGGAGGCTCCTTTTGTCCTTAACATTAACTACCTCAGAATAGGCTACAGCAACAATCCAGAAGAGTACTGGTGGACCTTAGAAGTAGCCACTGTGGATGTAGAAAGACTAAATAGCTGTCTACATTTTCCAGTCTCTTAGAGGACATTTCTGTTGTGAGATTGATGCATGCTGAAGAACAGCAGATGCCACTTGCTACCATGAGAGGAAACTGGTGGCAAAACGTCACCTACCAAGATTCCCTGGTTCCCTTCATGAGATGATTTATTGGCTGGAAAACCAAGGAGTGATCAGCAACTTTTGATCATTCTTTAATAGTCCCATTTAGTGAGTGTAAAATCTGGTGGAGGATGAAGGCTAACAGTCGACTATCATGGCAGAAATGAAGCCATGTGGCTACTGAGCGCACTTGGTGGGTATTGTGGGAGCATGGGGATATCGGGGGTGTACCTCAAGAAGATTTAAGCTTGGGGGAAAATCTAACCCATGGTTGGAGTTGTAGGAAATACTACAGCAGAAATCACCTGAAGCAAGAGAGGTTGAACGCCACAAGAAACTGGACAAGTGAAATGATGGTCCTACTCAAGCTGGCTTTGGTGACTAATAATCAAACACAGCACATTGTTTCTCCTCTCCTAGGTGACCACTGTAACATGTGATGCCAAGGTGCTAAATGAACTGAATGGACTTTTATGGACATTTGAGTAGACATTTCAGTGGACTTTCTTGGAAGAACATTTATTGGAGATTTGATGTAGATGGATTGGTAACTAAATGAATGATAACTGTGTATATCTCAAAGGACAGGAAGATGAGAAGTGGCTGATGACAACGTATGGTGTAGTGTAGGATTGGAACATGATGCAAAACATACAGTAATCCAGAGCAGAGACAGTATGGGGTCTAACTGGGGTGGTGTTAACTTTATTCATAACAACCTATGATGTGGTGCCATATTTTGGATTTGTGGATAAAACAGCAATAATAAAACAATGTTTTGGCTATGGCTGAGCAATGCTTGCACAGCATCAAGGTTTTCTCTGTTTCTCAGCTTGCTCCTACTCTCCTGTATTGAGCAGGCTGTGGTTGCACAAGAAGCTGGGAGAGGACAAAGCTGGGAGAGCTGAAATGAATAGGCCAAAGTGTTATTCTGTGCCATGTTAGGATATTAAAAGGAAAGTAGTAGAAAAATGAGGTGAGAGTTTTCTGGCTTCCTGGGGACTCATTGCTTTAAGACCAGCTGGGCATGGGTCTGTTTGTGGAACATGGTGAGTGATTGCCTTTCCATCACTTTTTTTTTCCGCTTTCCTTCACTTACTAAACTGTCTTTATCACCTATTAAAGTGCCTTTAACCAAGTTTTCTCACCTTTTCTTTTTTCCTGTTGTTTCTGCTATCCAAGCAGGGGATGGGAGGGAGGGAGGGAGGGATAGCTGTATGGGTGACTAGCTGATATCCAGGGTCAACTCACATTACATAGGCCTTTATAAAGAATAATCACTTTCATGTTTGTACACCATCCAGAAAATGAAAAGAGGGCAGAAGATAGGACCATCTTTTGTCTCTTCTAAAGATGTTTGGGTGAATCCAGAGCTGCAGGTCTTACTGGTACCATTCTAGCCTTGACTTTAGTGCCCTAGTTTTGCAAATGATGAAAGCATATCTTGGTTTTTCTAGATTATTAGAATATTATACTTAGAATATTTCTATAAATGACTGCCTCACTACTCATGGTTCTTGAAGCTGGACTGTAGTTCATTCCTTCACACAGGTTTATATTCTCTGGTTGATGCCAGATGCTACAGCCTGTCTTGACTCTGGGCAGCAGTTTCTGTTTAAATCAATAGAAAGACTTCACAGGGAGTTGGACACATTGCAAAATGGAAACAAATTTTGTAATCATGTGGGGATTCCTCAGTCAGGACCAAAGCATCATTGAAGAAACAAAATTAACAAAACATAATTGAGCTGCAGAAGTTATTACAAGGACTTGAGTTAAAGATCCATTTTAAGACACAGACACATTTTGCTCAGGACTAACCTCTGTAATCAAAGTGCAATCTGTTTTAGCAAAACACTGGTTAGTGCTGTAATGGTTTGAAAACAAACCAGCGAGAGACTCCAAGTCAGAAATACAATTTAATAAGAAAAAAAATAAAATAAAAGCAATAATACAAAGGAAAACCACAGACAGAGTCAGAATACAACCTGATACTCTGTAGTTAGGGTGGTGGTAGCAGTCCAGATGAAACAGTGGTCTCGTAGAAAAGATCTGGTAGCTCTTGTCCTCTGGAAATCCACTGGGTAAGGCCCTCTGTGCTGTACTTAACCCCAGTTTATATCCAGGTGGGAGCACTTGGCTCCTCCCCCTGGGAGGAGCATCTCACAATGGGTTGATATCAGTCTATGAGTCATGCAGTGGGTCCTTGATGGTCCATTAAACAGAAATAGCTCCTGGGGGGAGTTCTGTATGAGTCATGGGGTGAGGCATGGATGGGCCCATTAACAGGGAGGACTCCTCCTGCTGGGTGGGAAAGGTGTTAACATCTCCCCTGACCTTGAACCTCTTTCCTTATCTGTTATAGCCTGGGGTGTGAGGTCTGTCCTGGGCAGCTGCTACCCATGATTTTCTTAACAGCCCATGAGCACTGACATAGAGAGTATAGAATATACAGTTTTGGTTCTACCCACATAAGGATAAACTGGTCCCAGCCCCTGTAACCATGACAAGTGCGATGGAAGCTAGTTGAAGAAACAGTCTCAGCATTACCACAGGCTACAGTGCAAAATCTTCTATGAATGTATTTACTCTATGGTAATCTTGGGAAGCGTAAAAGAAGAGAGAAAAAATAGTAATTTTTTTGGACAGGTAGTAGACAAATGATTGAAGTTCTTTTTGTCTTAGCATCTGTTTTCTTCTTCTACATTTTAAGTTGTCAAAGAAATCCTCAGACTTTTGAAAAAAAAATTCTGCATAATTATGTGTCTTGGAATGGGGGAATTAAAGGATAATGTAGCAAAATACTGATCTCTGGCTTTGTGATTGTAATGGTTTGAAACCTGCTGC
>NW_008616808.1:6256-8259 GCF_000691845.1 Merops nubicus | reverse complement strand
GTGCCTTTTCGGTACCAGATTGTGACATTTATACACAAAGTTTTATTTATATTCAGCTTTCTAATATATATGAATTGTTAATCACCTATATGATTGTTTAAAATATCTTCACTTGTTATGTAAATCACCACACATGCTCTGTCCAATGCCTTAGCTGTTCATTTTCTTGTTGTTTTGAGGAGGTGGTATAATTTGGATTGGTGGTCTATGAATCAGTGGTCATGATCTCCCCCTGCCAGAATTACCTTTCTTCCAGTTTCACTTAGTTTTGGCAGTCTTCAACAGTTCTTCACGGCTAGTTGGTTGGCCAATTCATTCTTTCTAAAGTCTTTGTTCTAGACAGAGGTATGCTATTATTAATGATTAGATCCTGTTTCAAACAGAAGTATGTTGCTAAGCATGTTAGTAGGTACATAATTGTAAAAAAAAAACAAACCAGGCTTTTCCTATATTCACTTTAACTTAAAATACACAAATAACCATAACTTCCAATATACCATATCTTCCAAACTTCTCATCTCTTCTGGGGCACTGATATCAATATGGAGGGTGTTGGTGGAAATCTAAATATGGGGAGGCCTGGCAGATTGACTATGTCTCACTTCCACAAACACACCAAGGTAAACACCATGTGCTTTCTATGGTGTAAGGCGCTACTGGATGGCTGAAAACATACCTCATTCCCCATGCCACTGCCTGGAACACTATTCTGGGCTCTGAAAAGCAAATCTTGTGATGACATGGCACCCCAGAAAGAACCAAGTCAGACAATGGGACTCACTTTCAAAACAGCCTCATAGACACCTGGGCTAAAGAGCATGGTATCAAGTGGATCTATCACATCCCCTAACATGCACCAGCTGCTGGGAAAGTTGAGTGATGCAATGGACTATTAAAGACTGCACTCAAAGCAATGACTGCTGGGACATTTAAAAATTGGGATAATCAGCCCTGAATGATAGTTGGCATATGCATGATGTCCACAACCAGACAAGAAAGACACTCCTGATTGCTTTTCACCCAGGGTTTGGTCAGCCTTGGGTGGGAAATGATGAGATCACCACCAGGTGCCCCTGCCTTCCACATGAACTTGGAGGCAGGGCAAGAAGCTACCTTACATAGTGAATGTGCTAGGTGGTAGTGGTCTGTGTTTTCTCATTGTTGGAAAGGCTCTCTGACTGCATAACGAGTTCCCAGGATGGTGGTGAGAAAGATGAGACTCTACTGTATAATTGGACTCATGGCCTGGCTAATTCTATATCCCATAGCTTAGAGCCCTGGTCAGCTTGCTCCCTTCTTCACATTCTATGCAGTGGGTGAGTGCATTAACTTATTCCTCCCTCTGGTAGTTTGGCACCTTGGATTGTTTGTGTATGATTTAAGATCAGAGGGAGGAACTTGGCTACTGGTGTGCCTGTTAATAATTATATCTTTCTATATTGGGCAAGGGGTCAGCAGGAGAATTCCCTGTGGTGCATGTAAGGCATATGTTGGGGAAAGCAGTCTGCGTTTCTCCTGCCTTGAGCCAAGTCAGACTTGTTTGTGGGGTTGCTTTTGCTCAAAGATATGAGTGCACCTGGTGGATAATGCAGGAGGATGGGAAAGTTGTGTACCTCAAGGAGATTTGGTGTTGGGTGAGAAGAGCCAGTAATTTGAACTGTGTGATGCTAACTGTTATATGATAGTGCTTGTCACCCTTTCTCCAGTTACTTATTATAGGAAGAATCACCCAGATCAATGAAGAATGAACCTCGGCAACCACTGCCCAGTAACTTCCTCAAGATCAGCATGTTCACCACAGATGGTGAACATGGACTGCACCAGATCTACCAGCTGCAAGCACCAGGTGCATGGCACATCATCCTGCTGTGCCCAACTTTCACCTGTTTGACAGATACAACCTATGTTTTGGACAAAATGAGTTGGATTAACTCTTTGGAGAAATGACTCATGGACTAATACCTGCATGTATATATGTGTAACTCAAAAATGGGGAGAACAGC
>NW_008616808.1:0-6176 GCF_000691845.1 Merops nubicus | reverse complement strand
CCAAGTACGGGGTCCTCCACTTGGATCATAACAACCCCATGCAATGCTACAGGCTTGGGGATGAGTGGCCAGAAAGCTGCCCAGTAGAAAAGGACCTGGGGGTGTGGATCAACAGCCACCTGAACATGAGCCAGCAGTGTGCTCAATTGGCCAAGGAGGCCAACAGCATAAAATAGCGTGGCCAGTGGGATTAGGGAAATGATTGCGTCCCTGTACTCAGCACTGGTGAGGCTGCTCCTCAAGTACTGTGTTCAGTTTGGGGTCCCTCCCTACAAGAAAGACATTGAGGTGCTGGTGTGGGCCCAAAGAAGGGCAATGAAGCTGGTAAAGGTTCTAGAGTACAAGTCTTGTGAAGAGCAGCTGAGGGAACTGGAGTTCCTTAGCCTGAAGAAAAGGAGGCTCGGGGGAGACCTTATCACTCTCTACAACTATCTGAAAGGAGGTTGTAGTGAGGTCGGGGTTGGTCTCTTCTCTGAAGTAACAAGCAATAGCAAAAAAGGAAATGGCCTCAAATTGTGCCAGGGGAGGTTTAGGTTGGATATTAGGAAAAGCTTCTTCATCAAAAGGGTTTTCAAGCCCTAGAACAGGCTGCCCAAGGAGGTGGTGGAGTTGCCATCCCTGGAGATATTTAAAAGACTCGTAGATGAGGTCCTTAAGGATATGGTTTAGTGGTGGGCTTGGCAATGTTAGGTTAATGGTTGGACTCAATTATCTTGAAGTTCTTTTCCAACCAAAATGATTCTATGATTCTTTGACTTAGGTGTGATGTAAATTATATGGGCTAATGGTTGGAATACTGTCCTGGTTTCACTGGGATAGAATCCTAGGCTTGCCATGGTATGCAGGCCATGAGCAGTTTGGAGTCACCCAGGGCAGCTGACCTGAGCTAACAGATGTATCCCATCTCATAAGTGTCAGGCTCTGTATAAAGGGGCAAGTTTGCTAAGGACAGAAGAGCCTCCTGCTTGAGCTCAGGCTCTTCTTTTCCCTTTCTCCCCTATCCCTGAAGGGTCTCACCATTCTGTTCCTGAAGACTGCTTTCTATTTTATTGTGACCACTGTATGTTTGCTGGGCTGAGTATAATGTTGTTTACTTTATACTGGCATTGGTATTAGTTTGACTGCTTCATTAAACCTGTTTTCATTTCAACCTGCAGGTCTTTTCTCCCTAATTCCCATTCTCTGCTAGGGAAGGGTCATTAGGTTGTAGAGCAACTGCTATAGTCTAGCTCCAGATATAGGCTAAATGTAGATGGGGAATAAACTTATTGCCAATATATTGTAGTAAAGTAGGACAGGGAGAAATAAGAACAAATGTAAAAGCACCTTCCCCCACCCCTTCCTTCTTCCCAGGCTCACTTTCAGTCCTGACTTCTATCTTCCCCCTCCCAAGCAGCACAGGGGGATGGGGATTGCAGTTGGCTTATAATGCTTTGTCTCTGTCACTCATGCTCTTTCTCCTGCTCTAGTGTGAGGTCCCTCCCACATGATAACAGCCCTTTTGGAACTGACTACTTCAGCGTTCATTCCCCATGGGGTCACAGGTCCTGCCAGAAAGCCTGCTCCTGCATGAGCTCCTCCTCTCCACAAGCTGCGGTTCCTGCCAGGAGCTTGCTCTGGCGTGGGCTCCAGCTTTATTCAGGGCATATCCATCTGCTACATCTTGGCCTTTCATGGGTTGCAGGAGGACAACCTACATAACCATTTTCTTCTTCACAGGCTGCAGGGGAATCTCTGCTCCAGCACCTGGAGCACCTCCTCCTCTTGCTACTTTACTAAACTTGGGTGTCTGCAGGGGTGTTTCTCACTTTTATTTTTTTCCTCTTCATTCTTCTCCCTCATAGGTCATGCAGGTTGTCCCTTTGCAGCCCACTGAGCACCACATTGGAACAAATACCTACATTGCAGCCCATGGAAGACCCCAAGCTAGAGCAGGCTCCTGGCAGGAACTGTGTCCCATGGAGAAGAGTGTGCAGGAGCAAGCTTTCTGCCAGAAAGTGCAGCCCATGGGGGATCTACACTGGAGCAGTCTGTTGCTGAAGGACTGTACACTGTGGAAAGGGCTCATGCTGGAACTGTTCTTGAAGGACTGCAGTCTGTGAGAGGGACCCATGCTGGAGCAGAGGACCAGTGCAAAGAGGAAGGAGCAGCAGACATCAAGCATTATAAATTGGACACAACCCCCCACCTCACTGTGCCACTAATAGGAGGAAGTCGGGAGTTAAGGTAAACCTGGGAAGAAGGGGGTGTTAGTTTTGTTTTTCACTATCCTATTCTGCTATTAATTGGCAATAAGTTTATCTTGCCCAAGTTGAGTCTATTTTACCTGTGATGGTAATTGGTGAGTGATCTCCCTATCCTTATCCTAACCAATGAGCTTTATCTCATTTTCTTCCCCTCTCCTGCTGAGGAGGAGAGTGTGGCTTGGTGAGCACCTGGCAGCCAGCTAAGGTTAACCCACCAGTTACATGCCTCATTTAACAAGCTCTGCCAGCTTTATTTCTAGTCATGAGATCCTTAGTATATCCAGCAACATTATAAAGATAAGAGATCCACTTAAGATGGAATATCATACACTGTCTCATTATACATGTATTGGTTTTGGCTGGGATAGAGTTAATTATCTTCACAGTAACTGGTATGGGGCTGTGTTTTGGATTTGTGCTAGAAACAGTGTTGATAACACAGGGATGTTTTAGCTACTGCTGAGCACTGCTGACAGAGTCAAGGCCTTTTCTGCTCCTCACACCACCCCACCAGCAAGGAGGCTGGGAATGCACAAAAAGTTAGGAGGGGACACAGCTGGGACAACTGACCAAAGGAATACTCCAGACCATGCGATGTCATACTCAGCAATAAAATTAGGGGTGGGGTTGGCAGAGGGCTGCTGCTTGGGGACTGACTAAGCATTGGTTAGTTGGTGGTGAGCAATTGTTTTCATTTGCATCACTTGTCTGTCTTGGGTTTTATTTTCCTCTCTCTTCCTTACTATTTCTTTTTAATTATTAAACTGCTTTTATCTCAACTCCTGAGTTTCTCACTTTTACCCTTCCAATTGTCCCCATCCCACTAGCAGGTGAGCAGCTGCATGGTGCTTAGTTACCAGCAGAGGCTAAACCACAGCAACACAAGGGTGGGGGGGAAAAATTCTCAATTTAATTTATGAACTAAATCATTCACCAGTCAGCAGTTAACCTGAAAAAAAAAAAATCACTCTTAAACACATACTGCACAGCACTCATTCCATAACACAAGCAAATGTTTCCTATCATACTATGCTATTCACAAAGCAAATACACCCTCAGTTTCACTGAATAATGGTAGTTACTGCTGCTAAAATAAGCATTTTTATATACTGTTGGTTTTAGTGACAGAAGGTTAAAATGTAAAATGGTTATATATATGAGGATATCATTAATTCCCTTTAAACCAAATAATTTTTCATCTGTGCAAATTGTTCCAACTGTCTGGTTCCCCTTGTGTGTGCCTTTACTTAATACCTCAGGTTCTCCCCCAAATCTCACTTTCCCCAGCTGACTCCACATTGCCTAACTAAAAGCTGTGCAAGAGGCAGTCATTGCTACATGACTGGTTGCCAAAAGTTAACCAGAACAGGTAAGTCTTGAGCTCAACATGCTGTTTCACATGCTTATTTAGGTTCCTTATTTAGCCAGCAATTTATTTTTATTATTGGTTTAAAGAAAATGCAACTCCATTTCCTTCTTGTGCTGGGGGCTCCAGAGCTGGACGCAAATATTCTACACTTCTTACAAGATCTTATTATATTTGCAGTGTTTTTCAAAATGCGCATCCACTTTACAGATCATATCCAGCTTAAAGTTTCTGTGCAAATATTTTTAATATATTCCTGAAGTAGCTTCCTGGGAAGTCCAACATTTTGGTCTAGTATTACTTTAGTCCAGAAGGATTGTTATGCACATGAAATTTCAAAGTTAGAATGAATATTGTGTTTAAATAGCATTTTTTTAACCTCTTCATCCACAACTTTAATTCTAAGAAACATAAGTAGATGATTATGTAGGACTCCTGAAAAATACCAAAGCAAAACACTTCTAAAGGAACAGTCTAGAGCATGCATGGGTAATCAAACAATTTCTAGATCTAGGTTTCTCAGTCACCCATAGTTCACATCCAGAGGGTGGGGAAAAAAAAAATAAATTACTGAACTGATTTGAGACTATGCCTACAGAGCTACTGAGTATACAACATTTCCCAAAGCAAAAATATATGTGAACTAGCAAAGAGCATCCAAGTATTATACAACTATAGTATTAAATTGTCTCTTACACTTTCTTCATAGGATGCACTGAAGTGAAATCAACTACTTTTCAGTGAGAGACCAACTGCCACATTATTCCATAGCACCACAACTCATTGACAAATTAAACATTTCTAGAAAACAAACAGAACTTAGTAGTGGAAGATTACACGGTTCGGCAAACACTAGTGAGGGGCAATGCAAACCATAAACATTCCTTTTTTTAATCTACCAGCAATACTTCAATTCTTACTTTTCACAGGACTTGAAAACCTAAACCATACATAGCATCAAAACCTCATATCTGTGTAATTGAAGTAATTTAGGCAAGAAATATGCCCCTTCCATTCTGACTATAGATAGATTACCTCCCAACAGTAGGAGTTTAATCAATGAAAAATCATTACTATGGGTGGAGGGAGCCCTCTGAACACGACAGCTCTCATCCAGACCACCACCTCTCTACAAACGTTCCTTATTACCCTGCTGAGCTACACACTGAAACCATCCCATGGTAACGTGAAGTCTCCATGCAAACCTGAAGACAAGAGCCTGTTGGCAGGGTGCAGGGGCAGAATGACCAGGCACACGGTAAAGAAGAAGCGTTACCACTCTTCCAGAAGCCAGGAAGCTTAATAGTTGGAATAGGAAAGGGAGGTGAAAACAGAAGGGGGGGGAGGTGTGAGGAGAAGTTTGTGGTTTGTTTTTGTTTGGGGTTTTTTTAAGGAAAATACACTCTTCCCCTTGGTGGGCAAAAGCTACCCTTGAGCACGAAAAAAGAAGGGAGTGAGATAAGGCAGAGAAAAAAAACAAACAAGCAACCCACCCACTGTTCTATCTCATAAACCCACCGAGAAAATGCGCATTTTCTGCATCACAAGAAGTTCAAGCACATCCTGCCCGCACGTGACCTGACCCGGTGTCGTGTCTATTGTGTCCCATTCCCTCTCCCCCCTGCCCTAGCACCGACGACAGACTGACCTGTCAACAAATGGCAGTCAACAGCAACAGAACAGGAACAACGCTGTGCCCGGCAGCTAAGAGGAGGAGGAGGAGGAGCAGGAATCTTTTATCTTCAGGAGTGTTGATTCCCGTTCCCTTTTCCTACCAATTCCCCTTTTATTTTTTCCCTACCATCACCAAAAAGAAGGGGGGAAAAAAAATATTTTCTGTCTGTCCTCCCTCCCCCTCAATATTCCGACTCGGCGTTTAAAACAAAGAGACGGAAATAGCCGAGCGCGGACCGAATGAAGCCGGGTGAGCGAGTCATGCATATAGCGCATGCGCACTGTGTGTATACATACGCTCAGCTCTATATTCTTGCCTCTGTCGAGTTACGGGATTGGTTTTGGGTTATCCATTCCTCCTATCCCACTCCGTAATCCGTGTGCTGAAAGGGGAGCAGTGTCTTTCCGGTCCCCGTCCTCCCTTCCCCCCCACCCAAGTTTCCGGTTCCAATTAGGAAGTAAACACCAGGTGTCCTGCCTTTGAAGTTAATAGTGTAAGAGCTGGCTCTGGTTGTTATGAGTGGGGGAACTTTAGTTGTGGGTGGATGTGCTATGTAGGGATTTCTGGTTACTGGAAAGACCTGAGCGTTCACTGCAACCAGAGTGCCTAGCAATGGTGATGGGATTGAGAGCTGGATAGGACACGAGTGATGTGTGTGACAATGCTTTTCTTTGGTGATTGCTGTAGTGTCTTTTGCATGATTTGGATTGGAATTTTGGCTTGGTTTATTCCTTCCTCCTCTACTGGATCCCTGGCTTGGTTTACTCTTTCCTTTGTTACATTGATATGGAGTAAGAATAATGAAAGATAAAAAATAATGATTAGTTATACATATTAAGAATTTTAAAATGTAGATTGTTTGACTGGCAAATGCAGAAGTTTAAAAAGC
>NW_008616807.1:55784-62795 GCF_000691845.1 Merops nubicus | reverse complement strand
CTAAATGATTCTATGATTCTATGATGCACATTGTCACTACAGAGATGGGTCCCCTCCACAAAACCAGGGTTCCTGAATATTAGGTTTCTAACCCTCTGCAGCCCTACAAAGCAGTGTATGGCCTAACAACCCCAGCTGGCCATTTGCTCTGTAAAATACACCACAAATGGGGGTTAACACTGCAAGTGCTAGAAGAGAAGTTCAGAATTGTAGAATGATTTATGGACACCAGAGAAGATGGATATCTTCTCTGTAGGGGCGGCCACTAGTATCCACATTTCACTTTCAGTTGCACATTACATGTTTTAAACATCTTCTGTTGGCCCTCATTATACTCATCCTTGGATAAAAAACCTTGACAATGTTTAAGGAAAGGGGGGAAACAAAGACATTTCCCCTCTATTTCCATTCTGTAGTCCTAACTGGCATGACTGCCCTGTATTTACTTCCCTCTGATGTAAAGTAGTAACATCTGTTAAATACCACTATCTCTTCTTTCTTTCCCACATTTTCCTGTTTCCTGTCTTTAGATCTCCTTCCATCTCCTGTTTTTATATCCTTTTATTTTCTCTTTCACTTCTGTCTATGATTATTTTTCCATCTCCTTCTTTGTTACTACATTTTTGACCCTTCTTCATAGAAGTCTCTTTATTGCTACTTCATTTTACCTGCTCATCAGCTCTTTCACCATACTCCCTACTTTCATTTTCCTTTTCCCTCACTTCGTTTTTTTTTCCCTCTGACTTTTTAAACAGTCCTCTCTTTTTCTCACTTTCCTGTTTTTCCTTTCTCTTTTCACTCATGTGTTCTAGAAAAATAGTATTTCTCTCTCAACTTCTTCCTTTTCTCTCTGTGGCAAACTAGGTTAAACTCTTGTTAGGTGAAGGACATGGAGATGACATCTTGATGAAAAATACTAGGTCACTTCACTATTCATGCAGATATTTTCTAAAACAGGGTTGTTGTGGGTTTGTTTTGTTTTGTTTTCAAAAAACACCTGTCTAACATAATTTCTGTGTTTATTTTCACCTTTTATTTTCAAGCCAGTCATCAGCTATTTTTTAAAGGATCCTAAAACCACTTTATAATTCAAACAGCTATAACAAAGGTGTTTTCTCTGAGGTGTTTCCTGCCGTTTCAATAATAACTGGACATGGATTTTGGAAGCACTACTTGTGGAATACGGTTATTTAGAATGGAAGTTTAGGACAGTGATAACTCTTAAGTATACTTTGTAAGCTATTTTTTAAAGGATCCTAAAACCACTTTATAATTCAAACAGCTATAACAAAGGTGTTTTCTCTGAGGTGTTTCCTGCCGTTTCAATAATAACTGGACATGGATTTTGGAAGCACTACTTGTGGAATACGGTTATTTAGAATGGAAGTTTGTTTAGGACAGTGATAACTCTTAAGTGTACTTTGTATGAATTATAAACTAACTTAGCTATGATTTATAGTTATTTTCCTTCCTCAATAGAAGAGTAAATTGTTTCTGTAACTGCTACAAACCTCCAGAATACAAGGGGAAGCATAGGATCACTAATGCCTCTTTGATATGCTTTCTTTCTCCCTCTTTTGCAATGCCAAGCCGTTTTGGCTTTGTGTGATTCTCTTCAGTAACGTTTCACAGATACTTGTGGTTTGAGCAGGGCTGGGCAATCGTCAGCTGTTTTAACTTAAGGTCGCATTAGCACTGAAAAAGTGACAAGCCATTTCCCTGCAATTCTGCCTTCTTGAAAGACTTTTCTAGCTCTCCTCAGGCATCAGAGAAGATAATGGAAGAAGCTGCAGTTCCTACAGAATCTTGCCCCTGCATGGCACTTCTAAGCCTGTCTCTTTGTAGTGCCTACCCTCTCTTTACAGTGATACCTCCTTGTAGCCTTTCACCTGGGTTTCACTGAGGAAGTAACTATGGAAATTCAATAACTTTTAAAATGCTACTCAAAGCAGAGACCACCAAGGGCAGTTTTGTCTGGTTTAGTAAAGCTACCTTGTAAAATCACAACCATTTCCCAAACCAACTGTTAAACCCACAGACAGCAAATCCTGCTCTACATTACATTGCTTTCCTTAGTGAGAACTGTGCTGCCTGGGCTTGGCATGAAAAGTGCCCCTGGCACCACTTGCACTGGTTTAAAAGCCTCTAAGAATCAAACCCCACATGAATATGCATAGAGGAGGAACACTGACTAACCTCCCAGATCCCCGTTCCCAACCTTATCCGTGTCTTCTGTCCCCACACCTGGAAGCACTGACATTTGGCAGCAATACTCCCAACCAAATCAACGTGTTTCAAAGACGCAGAGAGACTTAATGCAATGAATTTTTGAGTTGACTGCTCCCAAATGCAAACTGTAACAAAACATCTTTCAGGTTTATTCAGCTTCCATTAATAACCCAGCTCTGACGTTAATTTGACTGAGATCAGAATTCAACATTAGTTTACAAATATGTCATAATTCAGTTCTCTCTTCACCACAACATGCATCTAATCGCAGTACTCAGTAGATTGCAATGACAAACTCATACGCCCTTGACTTTGGGAAACAGAAAACTTTCACTGAAATAATTTCAGAAGTGTAGGGCAGAATAAAAATAACTCTCATTTCTTCTGTATGCTCTTGTTGAGGCAAGTTAGGAATAGCATATCATTATGAGCTTTTCCAGAGGAACTCGTAGCACTAGATTTGAGTTGCTTTTCTAGTTGATAGACATTTGTCTTTTCATTTTTACCCTCTGATGTGTGTTACCGACTGATACATGTTTCCAATTAATTTTCTTTTAATCTACTTATCTCCTAGAAATAAGTTCAGATTAAATATGGTGTTGAGGCACAGCAACATAATAAAGCATTGCCAAGCATAATAATCTGTCTTTCAAGGTACATATTTCTTTAGTGATTTTTCTGTAGCCAAGAATAAAATTAAAATAATGGGAGGAAGACAGAGAGGGGAATTAGTACATTTGACTCAAATATAAACAACTTATAAAATATGTTACTAATCAGGCAGATTCCCACTATCTTACTTACCATCTTGGGCCAGGCTACATGTGGTTTCTTCCCAGATGTGCAGGATAAAAAGGAAGCCATTCTAGGACTATACACAACAGTATTTCTTTGATGATATACAAATAGGACCTAAAAACTATCCCTGCAAAGGCTGTGACTCTTGACACGCTGCATTTCACACAGTATACAATTAAATTGTGGTACTCACTGACATTGAATGCTGTAGAGACCAAAATGGCTTCAGAGGATTAGATAATTTAGAGACAATAGATACGTTATTGGTTATTACCTGTAATAGTCAAGAGAAATGTATTTCAGAAACGCCCTTAACTGCTGACACAATCTAGAAGGAAACTCTCGTGGGGAAACATAAGTTATATGGTCTGGTCTTAAATTTTTCCCAAAGTACCATGCAACATCAGCAAGAGGATACAGGGCTGATAAGCTGTTGGTCAGACATAGCTCTTTGTCTAAGTAGAGGAAATCAACGAGTCTTTTGTTTGTTTGTTGTCACCCTTTACTCACTGTCATTTTAGATTGCACTCTCTTCTTGCTCTGGGTGTGGGAAGGTTTTTACTATCAGGAAGGGGTTATCAATTCTGCCCAGGGGGGTGGTTGAGGCCCCATCCCTGGGGGTCTTTAAGGCCAGGCTGGAGGAGGCTCTGGGCAGCCTGATCTAGTGGGAGGTGTCCCTGCTCATGGCAGAGGGGTTGGAACTGGGGGATCCTTGTGGCCCCTTCCAACCCTGACAGATTCTGATCTGTTTTAGCAGAGGACTTTAGAGCCCTAATGGCTCAATGGTTGGACTTGATGATCTTGGAGGTCCCTTCCAATCTAAAGGATTCTAGGATTCTATGAATCCTCTATCCGTTAGCTATCAGAGGTTATTGTACATAGGCCAGAACCTTTGGTAGAGGCAACAGAGCCTTACCAGCAGAGCATCTGAGATACTAGTGATATAAACATATTGGAACTTTTTTTTTCTTTTAAGATGCAAACGTCAGTGACTTTATTTTTTTTTAAATTCCTACCTGTTTTTCCTCCTAAATGTAAAGAAAAATGGTTACTGGACATCACTGATTTTAAATTCCCAACATTGAAAGGACTGAAAGCTTTTGCAGAAGCTCTTAAAAGTTTATGTTGTTCCCCATTATAACTGTTAATACTGCATGATTGACTTGTTAACATATCTAACACACCAGCAGCACCCACATTAATTTTCACCTTTTACTATGTAATGGTAGTGCTATTTATTAGCCAGAGAGACCATTTTTAGTAATGTTAGGAACAGAGCATGCATTACACAACAGAACTGGGCTACACCTGCAGCTGACCTTTTCTATATTTATGGCTGTCTGACATCTGTAATGAATGGCAAATGGAAAATATTTGGGTTTTTTTTTTTTTCTCTTTGGCTTAGTAATTATTTTTTTCACGTTTTAAAAATAAAAACAAAGTGAAATACCTGGCATTAATTAGGGGTTTAAAATATCTGCAAGTCTCTTGCCAAGGTGCCATGGAGAAACAGAATGGATCCTTAGGGCAGTGCACAGGAAAGCAGCAGCTAGCCAATCCCAGCTTTCACTGGAAAATTTGACTGGAAAAGCCCAGATTACATTACAGTTCAATTTGTAATCACATCCAGCCCTTTTTCACTCCAAGCCTCAAGTACTACAGCCCTTCATTTTATGGGTGTAACTTTAAGATGGGGAATTTACCATACATTCCTAACAGATGATCAAATGTTTTGCAAACTTTATAACACTCTGGTGGACTTCAAAGTCAACTGAAGGAAAGTAATTCATGTTGTAATGTTTCATCTCTCAGACGTCATGTAATGGTTATTAACATATAGATCCTATTTTTTCTCCTACCAATCAGGCAACAGTTTCAGTCACTACACAAACAAATCCTTTGAAAAACAAATTGATTTCAGGCTGAAACTGTTCAAAGTGGTCCATAGTACAAAATTCTTATCACTTAGAGAATTGAGAACTTTTGTTTAATTGTAGCAGAATTTGTGTAGCTAGTTAGTGATAGGCCTGACTAAAAGGATATATATACTGTGTATCAATATACAAACATAAAGATGTACAATGATAAAGAAGAGGATTAAAAAAAAAGAATCACATCAAATCGCCTGCAGCACACTCAAAGATAAGGGAAACAAGTATTGAGAAATAGTTTTTGCAGCATGTAACAATCAGAGCCAAAATAGACATTGGAAACAAATTTGGAGATATGGACGATAAGCAGTTTGAAAACAATGACCCTATTACACAGAGCATGGTTCTCTTCTGACTTGGAATGAGATATATTCATTTATCTTAAGGAATCCTTGATATGGTACAAAAAAATGATGCTCAGATTTGAAGAAAAAATCATATTGATTCAATTTGCTTGATTTTCTTTTATCATAGAATCATAGAATCATTTAGGTTGGAAGGGACCTCCAAGATCATACAGTTAGTCAGAGACTTCCTATAAAAATTTGGCCTGTAGGCTCTTTTCTGCTCCATGAAGGAGGAAAATCTCACTGTGGAAAAAAAAAAAATAGCCATACCATACATGGCTTTCCTGTGGTGAAATGCAAAGGCTTTTTTATGTAGAACTCTATTCTTTCTGTGTCACTCCCTTTGGTCAGCTGCAATAAATGCATTTTATGCAAAATTATTTAATGCAGGAAGGCCAGAATGAACTTTCCCCATTACAGGAGAGAACCCAAAACACTTGAATTGAAAGGAATATCACACCAGCTCTTCAGTATCAGCTTTTAAAATTAATCTTCCAAATGTCTGCCTTTGGTTTCACTATTTGAAATTACCAAGATATATTCTTCCCAGGGGCAAAACTAGGGGGATTTCCCTTTCCCACACTCTTCTGCTATTCAGCAAAGAGCTTTGCAACCAAATGACAGGGCATATATCACCCTCTATATAGATGCCAATACTACAGAGATGGTAGGTTAATGTAACCACTGGAGTCTTTCAAGCACACAGTGATTTGGAAATATGTGAAATAAAAAAGAACGGAACAAAATCTAACTACAATCCCATCTTAATTTCTCCTCAAAGTTAGTGAATATTGTGTTTGTCCTCATTGTCTTTGTTTTAATGAAAGACATTAGCAGACAATGCCTCGGCTGGATTTTAATTCAAGATGTCCATAATCTGCATTTTTAATTATTGTTTTAGTGTGCACCTTCATCTGAAGGGTTTTATTATCATTCTAATGTGTTGGAAAAGTATCACTTTCCATCACCTTCCTTTTCAAAACACCACACATATATTCCCTTTGGCATGTCTGCAGCACAGTATGGGGATCTGATAGACAAGGTATTAGCAAGGCTAATCATAATTTAATGAACAGAAACTCAGCCTTCAACTCATCCCAACAGGGCTGGTAGTAGGAGTGGTTCTTTTGTTACTTCTTTTTGTTGTTGTCGTTGAGGACATTCTTGTGGGTGCAATTAAACTGGGGCCAAATTACCTGAAATAATTTGTGGTTATTAAACAAACCATTCTCTGATGTGGAAAGTGCATTGTTCCTTGGCATTCCAGAGGCTTACCTTTTTCTTTTTTTCTCCACAAGAGATTGTAGTAACTGATCCCTGACAGTAATGCTTTGTGTATGTTTCCTCTTGGGTGGTGGAAGAAAACCCTAAAAGTCATGTCACAAAACTGCACATATGATGTACAGCTGGCATGTCACATTATAACTAAACAAAAATGATCTTATGACTTATGAAAGCTCTTTAAGGATCCATCACTTGCAAAGTTAACTATAATGTTGAGTTGTAGTAACTGATCCCTGACAGTAATGCTTTGTGTATGTTTCCTCTTGGGTGGTGGAAGAAAACCCTAAAAGTCATGTCACAAAACTGCACATATGATGTACAGCTGGCATGTCACATTATAACTAAACAAAAATGATCTTATGACTTATGAAAGCTCTTTAAGGATCCATCACTTGCAAAGTTAACTATAATGTTGAGAAAAA
>NW_008616807.1:40903-55772 GCF_000691845.1 Merops nubicus | reverse complement strand
TTCCCTGGCAGTGACTAACGTAAAAGTACTGTGCTCAATCTGATTCTCTGTTGGGTATTTATATTTATCTTATTTCTAGAAATGGAGTTCTAAAATTGCTAATAATTACTATTTCTCATTTTACTGGAACACGAAACCTGTGCAATTTCACTATCTTTGCATTCAGGTGTTTGACCAACTGTTTTTTTAATAAAATAGGAATGTCTCATTAGTCCAAAACCATGTTCTTATAAATGCAGAGTTGAACTCATAAATCATACTATGATTTTCTCACAAAAACTACCTTTCTTGGTCTTTCACTGTCTAAGAACTCTGTGTCCATAGTTACAAGTATTCTTCATCAGTTATGTGTGACAGTTGGTTATGGATCCTACTGCTTGGTCTTTTGAGGTTATTTAGTTACCAGATTTCTTATTCCCAAGGGTCTTACCACTTCAAATGTATTCAGCTGGAGGAATTCTATACTCACCAATTTACATTAGTTAGGGCAAACAGAGGCATGTCTACATTGGCCAGTCATCTTATGTATCAGGACTCATATCTTTTCTCATTTGTATTGGTCTAAGCCACAAGTAATTTGACCAATGTCAAATGGCATGAAGTCAATATAAAACTGACATAAGTGAAAGAAGACCCAAAAGTCCATGTTATCCTGTGGTGTTTCTGGGGCAACTCCATTAACATCAGTTATTTGAATCAGATTTACACTAGTGCAAAAAGAATTTTAAAAATGCCTCTAACACATTGGACTGCTTCACAAAATTAACTGGAAAATCATGGCTGGTCTGTCAGGAGGTTTTTTTGACATTTCCCATAGGAAGTATCCATTTAAACACACTCAATACCTTTCCTAGACACTTGTCAATCTGTTTGGCCAAACAACATTTACACAGTCAGCAAATTAAGACGTAAAAGAAACTAATCAGTACCTCTCCAGGTACTTTCTTTCCACAAACAATGCACAATGCTTAATTTCCTACCAGGAAGTTATAGCGTCTACTGAGATTTCAAGATCTGATTAGTTTCAGGAGGGTTTTTTTTTATTATTTTTATTTAAAAAAAAGAAAACAAACCCCACAAACCTGTAATTCAAAATAAAGATATAAACGTTACAGACACCCTATGTCTGAAATCTAGAGAAACCTGGTTACTGCAGCCCCCTTGGGGAAAGAATGGGACACTTTAGATTTTTACTGATAAGGTATGAATAACATTCTCATAAAGCTCAAAGATTGTCCAGATATTCACATATAAAATAATTATGGTAATTAAATCGAGTTGCAAGCAGCTATAGCTCCAGGCAACACCAGTTAAATGTAAAGAGAAAACATCTTCTGCATATGTTTGTGATTTATGTAATTACATGCTTCTACAAGCTACACACCATTCACTGGCAAACAGCCATCTCTTCTTTCATTACAATTTAGCCACAGTAAGTAACATACTTCATTTGTTTGAAAAGCCCCAATTAATAATGCCACTGAGGATGTATACAACAACACTGGGGAGTGAATGTGAAAAAATTAAATGTCACTTGGCTCTGTGTGTTAAAAATAGTCTTTGTGGGCCTGTTTCTGACGTAAATCACGAATGACTCCATTTTTGACAACTAAATTACACCTTATGTCAGTGAAAAATGAATAAAACCCAAGGTGTGTTTCATGTATGAGATTATGTGTTCTCTCTTGAGAATTGCTGCATTTCTGTACATAGCAATTTTTGAAAAATAATCTGTGCTGGGCCATTCTGAAGCAAGTCCTTTCCCAATCCAGTGAGAGGAGTGCAGAGTAAAATGTTACTTGAGCAAAAATGGACTCAAACCTCAAGCACTCACCCTAGTGCACAGGCTTCCTTCTGCCAACAGAAGCACAGACAATGAATTTCTATAATATTTTTGAGATATGGCCTCTGGACTACTCAGCCATAAGAAACTTTTAGTCAAGCTTTAATTAACAGCTTCATGGAGTTAAAAAGCAAAATGAAATGAAATGGTATGCATTTTTTTCACATTTTATCTATCAGATTTCTTACCACTCACAATCACACTACAGTCCATGGGGTTACTTGTCAAGTATGCTATTCTTAACAATAAAAGGCATCAGACTCTTGTTCTTTTATATACAGTATTTCCTCAGATAAACTAGTTTATCAGTTTACTGGTTTCACCAGACACAACTGATTTTGCAATTCTCTGTAAAGCTTGGTTTATTTGCTTGCATGGAAGAGACATGCTCACTACAAGACTCTGTCCTAGTAGAAAAATGGGAGTGCAAATGGCAGCAAATATATTTGGTTACTAAAAATGTAAAAAAAACCCCCGTTGTGTCTGTGAAATCACATACCATTCATAATAAATATGATATTCTGCTTCAGCAGTTGCTTTTCCATTTAGGTTTGTAATTGTGTTGTGAACTGCTTCACATTCTAAGTCACATAAAATGTCAAAGTTGTCATTAAGGAAAATATTTCTAAGTAAGCTCTGCTGCCCACAAAATAGTGCCTGAGTACATAGTTAAGAGATACACTATACTCTATCCATGACATTTACTGTATATATACTCTATACTATAGTGTGATAGCTGAGACCAAGTTGAAAACGCACTTCTGCTGAACTAGAAAATGCACAATAAGTCACAAATATTTGTCCTTTCCACAACTTTTTCATTCTGATGTCAATACACTATTATTTGTAACATACTTCATGGGTCTTCACTGTATCAGTAAAGGATTACAGATTGAGATCTTTTGGGTTTTTTTTTTACTTCATTCTCTGCCTTTACCCAGCTGCTGAAGTAAGGAAGCTTAGGGCACTGAAAAGCAGGGGTCCCTGCCCCTCTTGAAAGCCTGAACCCTGAAAAAACTCCAAAATTCCAGTTCTATTCTCACCAATAAACTCCAAAACAGTTCTGTAAAGTCAATCTGCCTCTTCTGTTTATGCAATAAAGAGCTCCACTTCTACAAAGTATAACATCTTCAACAGAGAATAATGTGAAAATTTCCCCACACAATCATCAGTAGTCTCCAGATAAGGATAAACAGTCCTTACTCCAAATCACCCTGACCTGCATCTGAATCATACTGGGAACAGGCACTTCTGACTAGAATTTACACATTACCATGGACAGAAAAGCAAAACAAACCCAACCAACCAAAATCCCAATATACAAGACAAAACCACCTTTAATTAAGGTAATTTCTTACTAGATTTTCTTATTTCTTTGACTCCTAGGTACTTTCCCAAATCTGGACTGAGTTGAAGAGTAAAGATCCAATTTAAAGGTGATGGTGCCTTCTGTACTTCAGCAGACATTTGGATGCACAGCCACCCAGAGAGCAAAGCAGAAAGACCTGCTGTGATCTGGTCTCAGAGAGAACTCGTTTTAGGAAGACACTGAAAACTGTGCAAAGGCAGCAATGGAGGGGTGTACTGTGGCTCATGGGCCAAAACTGGGCAGGCACAAACTTTTGCTTGAAGTGCTCAGGATCATCTGTAGTCATAGGAGTAACTATCACAGTCATGCCCCATCCAATGCTGGTCTCACAAAGTTAGATTAGAAACAAATTAGGCTACACCATACTACACATTTTAGATCAAAATCATAAACTACAAGTGAGATGACCCAAGGCTAACCCATTTGGCAGCAAGAACTATTTTTCCCTCTGTGTGTTTTTACAGTACAGCTGTAGTCTGTGACTGAGCTCTTAAGGCACTCATACAATAAAAGACTAATGGAAGGTCACAATAAATTTAATTGTAGTCAAGTCTGTTACAAATATGCTTGGAGTGTTTGTGCTCCTTACCAGTTAGTTGACAGAATGTGATCTGTTACTTAAAATTTCTGGCACTAAGAGCTCAGATGTACCAGCAATACCAGCTCTTCCCTCTGGCACTGCAAGAACCTGCTCATGCTAGAAGGACAGAAGGATGTGGTGTACACAGAAATTATGGCAACTCTATGCAGCACAGCCACATTATGTCAGCAAATTGCCATCTTAAAACCCGTGGAAAAAAGAATTGAGACTGTGATTCTCCAAAATAATAAGAGAATTAGGAATTTAATAAGCTTTAGATGCTTAACACTCTTAAGTCCTTATGAAAGTCATAGCCAAGAATAAGAATAAACCTTTGTGACATCTTTCTCCTTTTTTGTCAGAGAAGAGAAAATGGTGAAAAAGTGTGAAATCACAACAGGTCAAAGACTCTGGAAATATCTTGGACACTTCCTAACAATTGCAGATATATCTATGGTCAACCTGAGGGGAAGTTTTTGGATGAGGAGACTGGAGACTGTAAGGTGAGGTAGCAGTGAGTCAGTTGGCTTCCAACTTGCAGGCATTGGCCAGCAAAGAGTCTCAGGGCTGGAATTTATAGACACTAGGTGACCTATTCTTTCCTTAGTGAAGACCTCTCACTTTTGATTGTAGAAGAGAATAAGGGTCTGGTAATCTTGAGGGCACATTGACCTGGTTTTGTCTCTGTCGTGGTAAGAGAATGGTAATATTTTCTTTTTCCTTTTCTTTTTTTACTTTGGTCTGTTATACCTTTTTACAAAATTTCTGGGGATCCCAGTAATCAGGGACATTTTGTAAACTAAGAAAGTAAATTAATAGAAGCTTTAAAAATAGTAAAAAACCCCCAACACATTTCCCCATCATTCTTTCTAAAGGAAAGCAGGTGTTTAGCTCAAAGGGACTTGTTCTCTCTTGATAGTGCAGGAGAGTAAAACTGCATTGTCCCCTAAAGCAAAAATAGATACCTTCAGAAAACATGAGAACTTAGCCCTTGGTGAGGAGGTGAAATGGGTGTCCCCCTTACTGAACTAATTTATAACACTGAAGATGTCAAGTGACATGCTGAATGAAGAAATGATTTGTGGCTGAGAAAAGCTTTGCAGAGATCCCAGAGGCTTGGCCAAGGGCACCTGTATCGTTATAGAAGTGATCAACTGCCAAACTAAAGAGTATCATTAGGAATTTCATCTGGGAAAAGCAGAAGAGGTCTGTTTTCCAAATCTGAACCCAGTTATCCATAGCCAGGATGAAAGTGTGCCAAGCATTTATTCTATTCACTAAGTGCCCTTTGGAAGGACACATAAACCTTAAGGAAAGGTTTCAGTACTTTAAATACATCACAAACAAATTAGTATCAGCAGTCCAACTTTAGAAGGCAAGAAGCAAATGGTCATCTAGCTCTTCAGGCACCTGGCACAGTGGAATTTGAAATAAAGGTTGTTTAAAATTTGTACCCACGTGCTTACTTATCTGCAAAGCTTCTTTACTTTTTTATTATTCTAAAAACACTCATCTGGAATTCCCATGGCAGAGGGAAGGCCATAGCCAGTTTATACAACTTAAATCCAGCATACCACCTTACACATCCCAATTTAGACTAGTGACTGCCAGTTGCAGCTAAGATGGCCACATTTGGGGAGAGATCCACTGAGCATACGATTAGGAAGCTACACTGCTTTACATCAGCAGTGGATCAGCACATTGGGTGAAGATTGTGTGACACTTGGTGTCATCCACACGTCCTCCTGCAACTAGAAAAGCAAAGAGAGATTGCGACACAGCACAGAAACACATCCTGCAATCCAGGTTGCAAGGTGTGGGCAAAAAATGTTGGCAGGGATATAAAATAGGCAGTTGTGTGATGTGGTGATTCTCTGTCTGTTGCAGAAAAATAAATTAATAAGTTAATATTCTAAAGTTAAGGATCTCATCCTTCTGGTTTACAGGGCTGTAATCCAGCCTAAGGTAACATGTTGCACACCGGAGGAATTTAGCCTTTGACCTGATTAGATGCTAGAATCATCCAGTTCCATTCTACGTGTGAAACTTCACACAGCTCTAATTATTGAAGCCCTGAAGAAAAAGGCCAGAGGTGCTACAGAGCTAGCAGGTGTTAAAAACAGGAGTATCTCCTCCTTATATTACTACTCTGCCTCCAAAGGAACAATAGTTCAGAAATCGTATACACTTTCATGGGAAGACTTTCTAAAGGTGAAAGGCAGAGGAAAGAGAAAGATTTGATGTCTAAATACTATCTGTGACTACGAAAATCCCCTCTTTGTCTAGAGTTGACAAAGCTCTTGAGAACCTAATGAAACACAGCTTTTCATTACATTTGTGAAATTACTCACAAAGATCTTGTTATTACTGTCGAAACCGGCTCATTTTCTAATGATGTTGAAAAACAGCACATACACAAAAAAAGTAATCAGTATGAATGCTAGTAGAGGAATGAAAGAAAAGCTCAGAGTTAAATGCACTCAAGCTGAGAAACACCAAGAAATCTCCATGCCATAGTATTGGTGCTACATGACTCAAGAACACAGTCCCTGTATTTCACAATGGGAAAAGAGTGATCTGAGCAATCACAGGTCACATCCTGGGTTGTTAACTCTATAACATAGAAGAAGCAAGGAAGAAGCAGTACAGTTAAAGACCATTCAAGATTAAAGGAAAATAGAGTAAAATATACCTGAGGTGTGCCACAGGTATGCTACACAATAGATGCTACACACTACTACATGAACAGGGAAATTACCTTTCAGAAATTTCCTTTCAGTAAATCGTTGGATATGTTTCCAAAGGAAGAAATTAGTTTAATATGGAAAAGGGTGAACATAAATATGAGCATTTCAACAGGTGTGACAAACCAAATGACAACAGAACTTATGAAAAATATAACTGAAGGACTGGAAAGTTATTAGATGGGCACCTTAAAAACTATTTTTCTGGAGCAGGATGCATTTAATACTTTCATTAATGACTTTGGTAACAATCAGTAGAATTGCCCTAATGAAAGTTAGTCATCTCATGAAGCAGGGGAACCTTGCCCATGCAGAGGAAGACAGGAGTATTGCACAGGAATGATCCTAGCAGAATTTATTTCCATAGCAGGGAAAACCAGAATTTCTCTTGAAAGCTCATAGACAATAATTTAGGCCTCAAAGAGGGAAAATGAGTATGTTATTTTATTTTACTACAGTCAGCACTTAAAAAGGTAAATGCAACCTCACAAGGCTTCAGGCAAAGTAAAGAAGGGAATTGCTGAAACTATTGCACCATATCCTGGTCCTAATTTACCTGAAGTTGTGCATATTAATTCTCATTGCTGACATTCAAGGAAGGTAAAAGACTGGAAAATGTACAAAGGAGGACTATTCAGATGATAAGAGGAATAGGTAGCGTTACTTATGAGAGAAAATTAAGAGAACTTGGCTTATTAATTTAGCAAAATGTAGGCCAAGAGTGAATGCACTCAATTATTTTCTCTGTGCTAGCCAGCATGGACAGCAAAGAGCTCAGCACAGCCATCAGTGTGATAGAAAACAAGGAGAAAATTTGCAGTTGTTGTAGCAGTGTGCTTCTAGTACAGCTCTCTAGTAGGACTGTAAACACAAGAAGCTGCCTTCTGTAAGATGAAGGACATTAGATTTACAACCAGAATTACAGTGGCACAATTGTCTGCCACAGTGAGGGAGCTGGGTTGGTGAGCCCAAACTGTTGCTTTTGTTAGTTTTCTGATAATCAGATGCTCAAACCACAAGTGGTGCTGTGGTCTATGATGAACAGCTATGGCACTGAGCATCACCACAGCTATGCAGTGTGCCAGGACAGATGCAGCATAAGTCCAGAGATTGAGCAGATCTCTGACATAACTCAATACACATCAAGCCACAGTGTCTCATACCAGGGCCTCAACTGGATTTGTTGATATAAATTGAATACACACAGTTCTCATGGACTTGGGCTGCACTGTGAAGATTTGTGCAAAACTGTTTCCTTCACCGATTTTGATTTATTGTCTCTTCCTTGCTTTCCTCCCCTATAATTTTAGCCAGATCTTTTAATTTCACCTTTTAATCACATTATCAGTAGTGACAGTTCTTTCAGTTTCATGATGGAGAATATAATTTTCCTCTGACATAAGAAATTCAAAATAATAAAGGACAAATGGATAAAGTTTAGTATTGAAACCGATGTGGAGAACAAATCAAAGCAATGTAATTTGTCAGCTCTTAATGCTGACTCATGTTGAACATTGCAAGGGGATGTGTTGAAAGATTCTGATACTAGAAATTATTCTTCACATTGACGTTATCAAAAACATTGCAGTTATATTATTTTAAAAATATTCTTCTTACTAAACTGTTGTTTCATGGCCTAGCTGGAAAAAAATCTATGAATTCTCGCTTTTCCCAGTCTGTCCTAACAGGCATCCAAACTTATTGAAGAAAATAACCCATCCAAAATGCAATGCCATGACCTCCATTACAGAGCAGCCTGAAAATTTTTGTTCTCTGCTTTTTACAGGACCCAAAAAGCCTTGCTGAAAGGAGTTGATGCATTGTGCTTGCCTGAGCTTTTCATAAAACTTCCTAGCGAAGATGAATGAGGCAAAGAATGTTCAGGGTTGGGTTGTTTCAAAGTATGAATCAGAAGCCCTGCTAAACTAGAGGCACGAATCTTGATCCAGTTATTCGCTTTAACTATTGGTTACATATGATCCTACAGAATTAGCACGATGCAAAGTTAAAGGGGCTTAGTTTAATTATGTTTTCAAAACTGTTGCAGCCTTTGAAATGTCACCATTTTACTCAAAGGGAGGATTAAGAAAAAAGTTACTATTCTTTGTACTGTTTCAAATACACTGGAAAGCTGCTTCCAAGCATCAAAACCCTGGCTCAAGCCCCCTGCTCTGTTTTATATCTCCCAGAGCTAGCCTAAGGTCCTTTGTAAATACTTAGATTTTGTATGATAAAGAATGAGCAATGAAATAATTGTTCCTATTTATATTGTTACCTATTTCTAAGTGTGGCATTATTACTTTTACAGTTTACATAGTCTTTGTAAAGAACTGCTTTTCATTTAATTTTGTAAGAATGACAAAGATGGAAGGCAACCAACAGAAATGGGAGATTATTTGGATGATATTTTAAAATAAGCTTTCTGATAATTATCGTATGATCCCAGGTTAAACAAAGGTTTCCCATAGCATATCTGGATCATTTGAATTCATTTGTTAACATAAATATAATAAACAAGGTATCTGGCTTACGATGATCTAGTAACTTGCTGCTTACACCTTTGGAATGAAATAAGAAGAGAGTGTATGGGGTGAAACAGAGCACAAGTTGAGTTATGAGCAGTGAAAAAGTGAAGTTGAATTTTCAGGATTTATAAATCCAGAAAATGTGTCGAATTTTCTACCATCTACATAATTAAGAGCTTTTTATATTTTTCCTGTGAACTGCAAAGAAGAGGACAAATGTAAAAAGCAGTATAGACACACAATTACCAATTCAAAAAGTCAAAATACTTCAGGAGATATGTAATATAGCTCATATTCATTCACATATTCTGAATATAAAAACTCAGACATGATGGATTGTTTGAAAAAGTCCTTCTTTTGTTTTCCACTTTTTTTTTGAGAAATATGACCCATTTCTAAACCACAGAGGATAAGAAACTGTGACATGGGACCCACACTAGCTTTAACATATTTTCTGAAGTTTTCTCTGCTCATAATATGGTCAAGAAATAGAAATAACAACTTGTAAAACTATGATATAAGTCAAACAAAAACCGTTTGCAGGGTTATTTGTAATTTACTTTGCATTCTGTCAGTCATTCAATTTGCAGTAGTTCCTTAAAAGTCTTTAGCAATGCACATGTGAAAAGCTTTAGTTCTAGCTTTAAGACCTTCTTAGTTTTAAGACTGATAAAAAAAAAAAAGGCTTGTCACCTTAATCTATCCAGATTGGATGTTCTTTCTTTCTCAGATCACTGGATTTATTTCTGCCTCTAAATTAAACATGGAATTTAGTGGGAAGGTCTTAAGACCTGTCAGGGCAACTAAGTAGCATATTGCTCAGCAGCTCCATGTCCTATAGGCTTAAACAACATTATCAACATTATACATGTGGAATTTGTTTGGTGGGTTGTGTTTTTTTGTTTGTTTGTTTGTTTTTGCAGGGGTTTCTTTTGGTGCTAAAGGTGGTTGGTTAAAAAAAAAGTCTGAGAGTTCTATATTTATTCTTTTTTCTGGAAGAACCAGAAAGAAAAGAATAATTTCTAGTTTAGTTATGGAACACTATATAACACTTTTTTGTGAACACTGGGAATTACTTTCACTACAAAAAGCTCCTTCCTCTGCAAATGATAACACTTGTCATTCTTTTCTCCTTCAGTGGCCATCCTTTTGAAAACTGACCAGCCATAGACTTTTATGTGTACATAATGTGTTGTTTTTTGAATTTAAGGGAGAATACTATTCTTACAAAAAACACACATTGATTTCTGTGGGTCTTAAAATTTTCCTTAAGCATCTGATTAAAAAAAACCAATTCTAAGCTAACAACTGGCCAGGATTTTCATAAGTTTCCACTGTACAATAACCAGCTTGTACTTCAAGCAAGAATAGTGTCAGAACTAACGCCCTCATTTGTTGAGGGAAAAAGGAAACTGAAATCTCCACTGCATGCTGGGAACGTGGCACAGGGACTGAATGATCTTGCCTGCATCAAATACCCTGCTTAATCCTTTATTCTCTATTAGCCAGTTATCAGTATTTAGAAAATGGGAAGGTATTTTTACTGGTGTTCTTCTGTTGGAAACAATTAAACAGCTGGCAGTCTTTTAAAGTTTTAATTTTGATTTAATGCTGTCTTGTGTCTGACTTATGACAGAATGTCAAAGAAATGTGCTTAAAGAACCCATTCTGACAATATCAAGACATTGCATCTAACTTTACAATACGCTAATGGTTTGCAGACAACTTCTCCTTCAATGTTTATTATGCAAGGAAGTGGCTGTCTTCTCATGGGACACTAGCCCATCTGTTAGACAGCCAGACAAGATCAGCAACAGAGCTGTTTTGTTAGATTAAAAATGGCAAGATGTTATTTTCTGGTATTGTTTCCTATATCTTGTAAGAATGACTGACAACACTTCACCAAATCAGGTCAAAATCATGCCAGAAAGCTAAAAATATATAGGGCACAACTACCAAACATAAAAACACAAGACAACTAATTTGGTAAACTAATGTCTACTGCAAAACTGTACATTAGCAAACTCTGCATACCAATACGGAGAGGTTAACTGAAGGAAACAATTCATTTATCAGTTAAGAGATATTTATAAAGCACAGCTGGACAAGATTTTAACCAGAGGGTCACTTATAGTTAGAAGTCCTGGAAGAGAAGAGCCTTTTTCTTTTGGCAGCAAGTGGGTTTTCAAAAGCTTAAATTTCTTACCGTGAGAGCAGAGCTGCACTCACTCTGTGAAACATCACTGTCTCAAAAGAAATTATGTCCTCCATTTTCAAGAAGAGCCTGTGATGAGGAAAGTAAGGATTACTGGATACCATGAGCTCAATTTTTCTTTTGTGAGAGAGGGAAAGTTATTTTCCCTAACTCAGCTCAACATGTGTAAAATGGGAACACTGGTACTATTTTTAAAGAGTGATCTGGGGAACTGTACTTAAAGCCTACAGGGCAGGAAGATATCAGCAAGGAATCATACATATATTTGAGAAGTATCCGTTGCCAATGTCATTAAGATAACACCCATTGCTATCAGAATAAGAAAGAAAAAGATGATTTGAGAGCAACTCTGTAAAGACCTACACTGAAAAGCATCTAAATACATGCTTGTTGATTCCTATCCAGAATCGTGTTTTATCTTGTGCTCAAAGGCTTTTCTTAATAGTGATGTTTGCCTGAATAAGCCTCACACTTACTAAAGGAGTCCTGAAAGTTTTAGCAAGAACAACTTGAAATACATTTAACACATCATAATGTTTAACCTCTTTGGAGAAGCATGGATGTGGGCTGGGTACTGGTGCTGAAAACTTTCTTAACTCTTCAAGGTTTGAACACTGTGAACACTCAAATGCTTGTAGAAAAGTGGAGTGAGATGAAACCCTTCTACTGACGATGAAAAATCACTCCAGGAGAGACCTAGATCTGAGATGTGATCCAACATGATCCCCCTACAACATTTAGTCTGACCAATGGTAATTGCTCGGGAGGAAATTGGCACTGACTGGAAGAAGCCAAATGTAATGTACATTGGCTGAGCTGGAGGCAATCTCTTATGGGAATCATACACAGAATATGGGGATTTCAGACAGTGAAGTTAAAGAAACCAAGTTATAAAGAAAAAATAGAAATAAAAATACTTTCTGCAAGGCTTTGAAAGCAAAGCTGGAGAAAACTGCAAGAATCTAAATCCAGGACCAGCAAGGAATTAGGCTGGGTGTACTAATTGGTTTTTGGGGCATAATTGTCATCTATAAGCTGTGATGTGATGGTCTGCAAATTGCAGCATTTCAGATAAGAAACTAAAATCAAAAGACACAGTAGTCAGCACCTGACAGAAATTGAAGGAGTATAACAAGAGTAAAAGCAGGTTTCCTGATCCCTCTTCTTTCACTACAGACTGTGTTCCTGCTTTCCTGTTTCCAGCCACGGTGCAACTCTAACTCATTCATTTGGGGTAGTTCCCAAAACATGGACCACAACATCCCTCAAGTATAATTAAGAGGAAGACAAACAGGCACATGACAAAGGTACAGCTCCATGAGAAATGCAGATGAGTCAAAGCTTAAACTGAGAAAGAGCATGGTGCTTCCCTAGACAAGGTCATAGAGTTGGTGCTTGAAATAAACATGTGACAAAGTTTGGCTCAAATAATTTCGCAGAAATACTTGAGAGATGTTCTGTCCTCACTGCACCAAGCAGTAGGACATACCAGAAATGTGGAACTTTAGCAACAGATATGGAAAATACAATGAAAAATTGGAACTGAAAGTGCCCAGCTTGGTAATAGACACTCACCATGACCATTAAGATTTCCCCAGATAAACAAAAAGGCCATCCAAGTACTCTACTGAACCCAGGGTTTCACCTTAGCCAGAGCATTCCAGTCCTGGAAGGTCTCTGCAACAGAAGTTATCTGTGTATTTGCAAGGGGCTTTTGTGAACACATAATAAATTGTACTCAGTCCCCTTTGCTGTGCCTATTTGTGCATGACAGAGTAACAGTGCATTGCTGCAAGGCCTTCCTTGTGGTGTCCTGGCATGAGCAAATGTACAAAAGCATCTCCCTCACTGCATAGGCTTCAGGGCTTGCAGAACAGCCACCACCCTGCTTGGAGGTGCTTGAAATAGCTCTGAGGGTGCAGCAGCTGGAGTCACATACTGCTGACAACAGAACAATATTATGTGTGGAGAATATAAACTAATTTCATAAGTGAAACAGAGACTGCCTATACACCGGTCATATATGCACTTCATGCCATTTTAAAGATTCCTGAAAATGGGATTGATGCTTCTTTTTCTTAATTTTACTATGCAAAATGTGAATTGAGTATCCCCAAAGCGTATTCTTAACAACCTCCATATTTTTGGTGTTAGCTGAAGTTTGTAATTGTTCCTGAAAGAATGTAACAGAACTAGCACAGACAGTAGTTGTTTTAGCATATAAGTACTTTTGGAACCAAGGCTTTGGCATCTCTTTCATCAGAAAACCTATTCTAAGGAATGCTGCTCTTATCTAGCAGATGTTCCGCTACAGAATTTGCTTTGTCTTTTGCAAAATATGGCTCAAAGCCCATATCCACTCCAGAGTGGAGATAAGAGTGTTGTTTTTAAGGTAATGAGTCTCTTTCCCCATAGAAAAGCTCTTTAGGAATCTTTGACTGTGAAGAAATAAGCATTTCCTGATGAGGATCTGGAATGTCATTTGTAAACAGTTCACATTTGTATGTAATTTTTACTATATGAATTACTCTTCCCTTAACTGAAAGAGCAAAGTTGGAGATACAAAAGAATGACAAAAAAAAAAAGTTGGGTAAAAAGTTTGCAAGAAATAGCTTGTTTAATGGATTTAATCCCCTTCTCTGCTCAGAAATTATGTACAGTCAGTCTTTTGTTATTAATTCCTTCAGTACTCCCTCTTTGTTAGTCAGAGGTTTTGTGCAAACAAATTTCTCCCTACTCATTGCACACCAAATGCTGACTGTAAGTGTTCTCTTTAGTATTTTAATATGTTCACCAGTTGATAGGTTCAAGCTGTGCAATTGGGTATCTAAGTCACATGGCGTTGTTTATGTTCTCAGAATCCTTTTGCCCCTAATGATTTTCATATGGTTGAGACATAAATTCTGTTTTATGATTAAATGAAGCTTGGCTCAGAGGAGCCAAAATTAATTTTTCAGAAGCATTTTATACAAACAAAACTCCACTGACATAAACACATTAAAAAGGGGTTGTGAGTGCAGCCAGGGTAAAAAAAAGTCTATTTAGAAGGTGCCAAAGTGCTAGAAAATTTTTTGTCCTATCATGTCCAATAGTCTTTTTTTTTTAATCTGCCTCTAAATGCCATAGAGAGATTGCAAACTTCCTCTATCTGGTACAAGTCTATACGCAATACTTGTGTTTTACATCATTTAAACCTTCACATAAAGCAGTTTTACTGAAAACATAAAGAAGAATATAGAATTTCATACCACTGTTTATGCATAAACATTTCCAGGGCCAGCTGTCCATCTGCCAACTGTACACTATAAATAATTTTTTATTTCCACTCTTCTAGGAAAGCAGTTTTCTTTAAAACAAACCTTTACAATATGTGTTGTTTGCTACCATTTCAAGGCCTGCTACACTAATGGAAAAGAATGTGCTAAATGTAGCATTATCATGCAGGTCAGGCAGGGCAACCCGGTACACATTTTCCCACAATCTCTGCTCATTAACATCTAGTTCCCCCATTGTGCAGCTTTTTGGCTCTGTTCCATCAGAGCAGAGAAGAAAAATGTTTACAATATGCAAACTTGGAGGGACACACAAAAAAA
>NW_008616807.1:40058-40872 GCF_000691845.1 Merops nubicus | reverse complement strand
AAAAGTAGGGGGGGGGGGGGGGGTGGCTTTGAAATGTCAGCCCTTTGGGATGAAAGTTTCAAAGGGGAAGGTAAGTCAAAGGTTACTAATGGGATGTCTGCAACACCTGCTTTTAGTGGAGGTTTCATAAACAAGCTTTACTTCTCAAGAACTGCTTAGCCTAGACCAAAATACCAGCTAAAATATCTGTGGCTAGCCCGAGAGGCCTGGTACCTATGAACAGAAAGGTCAGGTTTGTTATATCCTAACCTGGCCTCTCACTCTGCTTTTATTGATAAAATGAGATTGTCTTGGTGGCCAACATTGCTCTTCACATCTTAAAGCAGAAGAAGGCCCTAGCAATGGGGCATTGCTCAGTCCCTGCAGGAGAGGAGGAGGAAAGTCATGATGTTCAGCATCGCTGCTGTGGGAAGCCCCGCTCTCTAAGGAAGAACTGAACTGTCACACAGAGGAATGAATTTTGCAGACTTCAGAAGTTTCCCATCTCAGCTAAATGGCCCTCAGAAGGTACTTTCGGTTGTCACGAGCAAGTTTCAGAACTGTCATAACAATTCAGAGACCATCAGAACTCTTTTCCCCCTGAAAGATCTAATACATGCTTCTAAGACTTTACCATTGAAAAGCAGGCGAGAGAAGTCAAATCCCGCTACATATTCACTGGACCCTTACAGAACCTTATCCCTTAAGACATCAGAAGCATATTTTACCCAGAAAATATTTGTGAAATTGTAAACCAATACCTTCATTTCACAGGCAGCGACCCAGGAACAGGGCTGTATAAAATGCCTGTCTACAGCAGAGAGATCCTGTAGCA
>NW_008616807.1:2758-40010 GCF_000691845.1 Merops nubicus | reverse complement strand
GCCCCCAAAGCCTCTAGAGACAACTTCAGGGCTCTCCCTGAGACAACGTTCTTCTTGATGAAGGAAAAAGTGTGGCAGCTTCTACAAAAAGCCCAGAAAATTTCCATTTTGATATAGAAAGAAGGAGAAAGCAGAGTGATAGATAAGGTTGGATAGATAACGGGTGTTTAGGTCTGTTCATACACAAAAACTATAAACCATTGAACTTTCTCGTTTTTTTTAAATCATGGGGATAATTACATGTACATTAAGTTAGTATTGAAACAGCAAAAAAAGATAAAGAAGGAGAAAGCAGAGTGATAGATAAGGTTGGATAGATAACGGGTGTTTAGGTCTGTTCATACGCAAAAACTATAAACCATTGAACTTTCTTGTTTTTTTAAATCATGGAGATAATTACATGTACATTAAGTTGGTATTGAAACGTCAAAAAAGATTAAATTTCCCCACAGTTAAATATTATCAAATGTTACATTCTCTCCTATTTTTACCATTTAGAATTTCTGATGCATAGCAACCAACAGAACTGCTTAATGTGTTATGAACCATTACCAAACCAAGACCCTTTTAACATTCTGTATTTTTCACCAGTGTTGAAAAGCAAAAGCACCAAGAGGATGAATAAGATGGTGGGCATTATAAATAGACAGAAAGAATCCCAGAAAACTTTTGGATACTAGTTTTTACGCTTTGCTTTACAATTAGTGAAACATGGGTGTTTGCAACAGATGACAGAAAATCAAATCTGTTGTGATCCAATTCCTTCATCTGAAATTCATTTTTTAAACTGATAATGCCTGCTTCTATTTCTGTAGAGAATTGTCAGTATCCTTAACCACCTCACATACCATGGCTGGGCACCAGGGTCATACTTGCTTGTAGACAACACAGATGCAGCATGAAGATTTTTAAAGCATTTTTTAAAAGTATTTCTACACATACGTTTATCCAGATGGAAAATTTTCTCTTCAAAAAGCTTTTTAAGCTTCAGCTGTTCCAAAAAGAGATCATGTACACTAATCTGGATACAGCTTTGTGGTGATGATGATTCTGTCACGTTATTTCTGAACTGCATTGATTTTGGCCAGCTCAGAGCACAGGTAGAATATAGAATACTTCAGACAAACAGCCATGAAGAATTTAATATCTTTAAAAATATCAGAAAAATGGGTGTTTTGAATGCAATTTAAAGATGGCAGAAACCATTTGTTTCACATTAAAGCATAGAGCTGGACAGCAAAGTAAGCACAGAGAGTGCACTATGTAAGACTTACAAATATAATCTATGTTTATTTATATATACACCAGAAGCTAAGAAATGTCTTGAATAAACTCTTTGCATTTTTCATGTGTGCAGATATGCAGCTCTACAAGTTCATCTGGAGAGCTACAAGAAGGTTTAGATAAGTTTCTAAGGTTGACTCTGCCTATTTCACATAAGTTTTTCCTCCCATAGATTCACCAAGCTGTCACTGCCTTCAGTGGAGCTGTTCCTTTTTACACTGGGCTGAGATCAGAATAGGGCCTTTTGTAAATGGTACGTCAAGAAATGTCTTTAAGTCAAATGTAAGCCTTTAAAGTAAGGGTTCTGCTTTTGGTTTACATAATGATACAGTATGAAGAATTGCTTTCCTATTTTATATTCCTTCCCTACTTCTCATACCACCCATGATTCTCCTCTTTATGTATTACTTTGGATCTTCTTGCCATTTGTCTTATAAACTACATTTTTTTTGGTGCTCTTTAAAGAGCATATCAATGTCTTCAAAATTCCTGCTTTTTGACTGGGAAAGCTTTTAGAATTTTTGGTGGTAGTTTCAGTTGGACAGATAGTTGTATGCAGGCCAAACAGGTCATACTGACTTCTGTAAAGTTAATAGAGTTTCGTCCCTCTGATGACAGGAAACACTGAAGAACCAACACTGGCTCCATCAATGTCTGTTCAGGAGGACTCTCAGTGTAAGAAAACTTTATGTTTTGCCCCAGGTCATTCCAGGGAGGTCAGGTGCCATTGTACAGGTGCTAAGTCAGAAGGTGACAACATCCTCAAACAACACCATTCCCTTGGCTGTGTAATAAACAGATCAATCACAAAACAAGGTTTGAAATCCAGGTTAACTGCACAGAACTGGAAGTATAAACAATCAGAGAATCAGTGTGATGCTCAGTATCACTCAGTCCTTCTTCAGACCTTCAGGCTTTATGCTGGTGTGCACAACAGAAATGTTGACACATCAGTTGTTTTGTGCACAACTGCTCAGGATGAAAAATTGTGCTTGCACAATCAAGAGCATTGTTCATGTTCTTATCAGATGCAGCATCTGGGCAATATTCAACTGTATCAATTCCTTCCACAGCCAGTTTCTCTTTTCAGGAATGGATTTCTGTGTCATATCACTCTGCAAGGGCAGGTCTCTGGAAACAAGCTTAGCAGAGAAGCATAAATATGTGTCAGTGGAAGCCCACCTCCCTTCAGGCAAAAATCTCAGCTAAAGCACCTTGGCAGCTTATTAATAGCTATAAAAGACTCTTTCTTTGCTGACCACAAATATGCTGTGGTCAACAAGAGGTCTACTCACTGTTTTGTTAAAAACAGTGATGATTTATTTTGCTTCAGCCATGTGTGAAACTAGTCACCACATTATGAATAATAATATCCTTTTAGTCTCAATGGAGCTCTTTTTATACAGAAAGATCCACAAAGCATTTAACTAAATACTCAGTATAGCAATCTACTGGCTGACCACTAAAATATAGCCATATCTGGGATGGAATAGTGCAGCTACTAAACAGTGCACAACAGCAAAGGAGACAAAGAGCAGAAAAAAAAATCCATCAGAAACCAAACCAAGAGCTGAAGTAAAATAAAACTACCTTAATTAGGCATGAGGGTTGAGCAGAGCTAATATTGTAAGTTTGAAGAGTGCTCTGGAATCTCTATGCCTACAAGAAACCAGGACTTCACATAGTTTCTTGAGAGGACAAACTCCAACTGCACAGTGCCCTCTACTGTGAAATGAAATCCGTAGAGGCTCAGAGGGGAGAAAAATATGTATTAGGTCACTCAGCATGCTTGGTTTCTGCAGCGCTGGCCTGAGGTTATAAAATCTGAGGAGAACCAAACACGGGTGATAAAGTTCAGCCAGGGCACACAGGATCAAATCGGACTCCTTAGCTGTGTGCAGAATATTTTGGCACCTACCAAACCAGGTCCCTGTAACTATTTCCAAAATGTCAAACAGGAGGCGTAGAACAAAATTTAGTGATTGAGTGATTTTTAAACATCTTACAGTTCTAGTAGTTTTGATATTTAGTGTGATCCATTTCAATATTTAGATATTATGGTCCCTTTCAATAACAGTTTGCAACACAAGCAAATTTAATGTACTATTTGTTACACCTTTGAGTGGCAAGGAACCCTCAGTTGGCTAGATCTTGCTGTTAAAAAAAAAAAGGCAAGAAAAAAACAAGCATCAAATGGGGGAGGGATCATCCAAAACAACTCACCCCTGATGCCACAATACATTCATGCCAAAATTATAGAAGTCAATTTATATTTGTTATTTAAAATAGCTAGGATTGAGCTAGGGCATATTATGTTTTTCTCATCATGCATACTAAATATGTTCCACTGAGTAAAACTACAGCAAGTTTGACTCACACGGCTTCAAAAAAAAAGTAGATGAAGGGATCCAGTAATGTTTAAGCACAGGAAATATCCTGTGATGACCAAAAGAAAAAAAAAATAATTCAATAGCAAAGGGCAAATCCTGTAACAAACCACACCTCTATATCCAGGAGGCTCATTTCAGCCCTACAGAGATTTCTACCCTCTCACCCCTGCAGTAAACTGCCAGGAGGTTTTATTCCTCCCTGCCTCCCAAATACACACATACACACACACACCACCTCAAGAGCTGGGAAACCCCAAGAGGTTTGCAGCTGGTGTAATGTTTTTCCCTACCACCTTCCATCAACCTGCAGGAAACAAAGCTTCTTTAGGGAGTTTCCTTCATAAGCAAACTGCTTTTAGCTCCAGCATAAGGCAGATTTCTTTAACCCTTTTACTGTCCAACATAAATATAAAGCAAGTATGTGAACACTCATTCATTCCAGAACAGATACCCACACAAGACAAAGCTGTGGTGGAGAATGCTAGTGCTTAAAGCTTCTTTAGGGAGTTTCCTTCATAAGCAAACTGCTTTTAGCTCCAGCATAAGGCAGATTTCTTTAACCCTTTTACTGTCCAACATAAATATAAAGCAAGTATGTGAACACCCATTCATTCCAGAACAGATACCCACACATGCATGGACAAGACAAAGCTGTGGTGGAGGACACTAGTGCTTAATGTCCTACAGAAAATATTCAGACAGGACAGTGGAGAGTGTGGAATAAAAACCTGTAGAGAGCAAAAGAGAATAATTTTCTGAACAAATATCATGGAAGAGAGGATATGCCCAAAAGTGCCCTATGTTTGAAAAGCCTCTGCCAGCAAGATGGGGCACAAATTGCTTACACATAGCTCTGTGTGGTCCTTTGGCTGTTTTAAATAATGCCAGGCTGAGCAAGCCACTTGTTGCCCTTAAGTTGTCAGAAGACTCCTGAGCCACACTTTACATGCTGCTAACTCAAGGAGATGTGCAAATTGTAGTTCAGTCCTAAAAATACAATTTTGTGCATTTTCTTAGGTGCATGTCATGGGTTTTTAAGCAAATATAATTACTTTTCAATTGTATATCAAGCAGAACTCAGGTTAAAAAAGTAAAATTAAACAAAGTAAATTTAAAAAAAAAAAAATCTGGAAAGTTGTAAGGAGTAATTTGGCAACACAACTGTTTTCTAACTTGTCACATTTTCCTGTGACAGTCTGAGGAGGTTTAGAAGATTTACATACCCTGTAAACTTCAAGGAGTGATCTTAGTGATCTAATCATACCTGCTGGTAGTGATTTTGCTGGAGATGGGGTATACAGCAACAGAGATGGTAAACAGTTTCAGTTCCGAAAATTACCTATCACACACCCTCTTTAAACACACATACACATATTTCTGCTCCTGTCTGTATGCAAAATGTTTAAGCTCACTTCCCACCCCCTCCTCCAACTCACACCGCACTTTTTTTTTATCTTTGTAAAGTCATTGTGGCCTGGCAAGGAAATACAGAGCTGGGGTAATGTTGGGAGAGGGAAATGTGTATATGTTCTGTAGAAAAATAATCAGAAAGGGTCAGATTTCAGCTTGACTTACCTTGAAAGGAACAATGTTTTGCACTTCCTGCTTTTTGAGAACCTTTAAAATGCTCACCTAACATCCTTTTCAAAATTCTAGATCATACAGGAGTTTTCTATGTAAAGTCACTGTCAAAATTATAAAAATCCTTCTTTCTTGTGTTTGAAAGAAATGTCACAGATAACTTCTTATGTTAGTCTCTCCTAGCTAACTGCTTGCATTTAATTTTCTACTAGCAAGGAAAAAAAAGAAGGCTGAAAAGAAATGCAGATGATTTATAGTTTAGAAAAGGCTTTGAAATAAATCAAACGTTTGCTACATTCAGTAATATTTTTTGACTGCTGTTAGCACAACCCAATAAGCACAATGGTAGAGGAGCTTTAGGATAAGTTAAAGATCCTTTTCTTAACACAGAAAAGAAAAAGAACTTGTTTACACTTTAGCAGCTGCTTAAAGATAACAAATGAAGCTTAAAAAGGCACATACAAACATCAACACAAGATGTTCCTGAGGCTTGAAAATAAAAAAAATAGGAGCTCCATTAGGCTTAGACATTGATATTAGATTAAAAAGAAAAATACTGTTTTCCTCATGCATTTCTGGAGACAGACATTGTTTGCTGAAGAATGTAAAATTCAATCCCCCAGGGAATGCCAGAGGCTTTCTGGCAGACTCTCTGAAACTCAAGCTGACTCTTTTCTGAAACAACTAACATTAGAAAGAAAAGAAAGGGAAAAAAAAAAAAAAAAGAAAAAGAAAGGGAGAGGTTGTAGAAAAGGAGGAGAATGAGACATAATTACTTTCAATGTTTACACGGCTCTGGCTTCTTGAATCTGAAAAAGTACCAGGCTGCTGGACTTAATCTAACTTTATACAATTGACAGGTGGACTTCAACTATTTCTAATTATTCTAAGTAGGTATTTACTTAGTTATCTTCACTCTTTTTAGAAGAACAATGGAGAATAATACTGAAGTTTATAAAAAAAAAAGAAGAAGAAAATGTGCTCTCTCATATTTGTACTTCTTCAAGCTCTATACCATCTAACAATGTCAGCTTTGTGCCTAGAAAGACCACTTAACTAGCCTAACATCAGGGTGGGCATGCATTTTACTGCCAGCATCCCTCCAAACACCATTCAACAAATGTTCTTCATTCAAGCTGAACAGATGTAAGAAAAATTACTCTGAGGAACTGCAGTCCTATAGGCATAAATTATATGGATGCTTAGCAATAGGAGTGCTCAGGAGGGTAGAAGTTGTTATAAAACTGATTTGCTTGCTTGTGCATGCAAGACAACACTCTCTTCACCCTAAGGAATTATAGGCTAG
The DNA here is from genome assembly GCF_000691845.1 of Merops nubicus. NCBI lineage: Eukaryota > Metazoa > Chordata > Aves > Coraciiformes > Meropidae > Merops > Merops nubicus. Next base: position 33,449 of record NW_008616807.1, on the reverse strand, counting down.
CAGTGCTTCTCCAATATTTTGGGGGTATACATAGCCTTATTGGTGATTTTCTAAGTATTTTCTACCGAAGGATATTGTGTATCAGTGTCAGAAAAGATTAACAAATCAAAAAGCCTCTTATTGCTGTAACCTCCCCATAGTTCTCTTTCATATGTAGAGCTTTGAAAGTGTCATTTGGTTTTCCTGCTCTTCCTGTATGTTTTTCCATCCACATATTTCTATTAAGACTGGATGTTTAATGCTTTTACCGGAGTAGTGCCCACCTTTTTCAATCAACTTTATAAAACTTTTATTTAAGTTATACAGGGGTAACAGAGAGTATATTATTATGTGGGAAAAAAGGAGAAATATTGAGGCAAACCTTAGGTTTAGATCTAATCTGTCATGGCTGGGAGCTCAAAACCAATTTTTTATAGATCAACAGCAGACATATTAAAAAAATCTCATCCTTGATACTTAATTTATTTTAGCCCTATCTATGAATCTTGCCTTGGAATCTTCTGCTCTGTGCCTATATTTGCATAATTACCTATTTGTATGCAATACTGTGACTCATTCAAGGACTGCTTTACCAGAGGAATTAAAAAGTTGTGCGATTCTCTCTTCCTCCACTGGCATCACCTGAACCACCTTTCATATTCTTATTCTTGCTCTTCCAAACCATCCTTTTGATTACACATGGCAAAAGTAATTGTGAAAAATACACACCAAATGTGAGACCACCTCTATGGTAAAGATACCGTGTGTACTGAAATTGAGGTTATCAGATGAACTCATAAAGGGATAGATAACCAATTCAGATCAAATCCAGTGAGTGGGCATAGATACAAGCTGACCTGCTATAAAGGCATTAGGGAAAAACTTTGTTCACCTCAATTTCCTGGTAAATAGATGGTCTTATCACATATTAATAATGGATTACACACATCGATGCAAAGGCCTTAGAAACAAGTATGCAAGCACATCAGTTCACTCTGCATCTATGTTTTATAAATCTGCTTTATTTGAATTCTTCAGGCTGTGGTCAAGTGATTCTTTTGACTTGCAGTGAAGATCTGAAGCAAAGCTTTTGGAATTACTTGTGAGAAGTTTCAAGAAACCCCAATATGGTTGTTGTGCAGTAATATTGTCTAACTAGATCACTAGATTATGCAGTAAGAACATCCACAAAAAAAAACAATTAAAGCAAAAAAGACACCAAGTCTCTATAAACCTGAAGTGCTCCTCACTGAATTTAAACATTTTTAAAATCTGAGTAATCCTTGCACAGAGGACAAGGAGGGACAACAGTCAAACTGCTTGCAACAGATAGTTTGCTGAAGGGCAAGTTAGAGAAACGTAAAACCCAGCTGCAATAGAAACTAGGCTTTTTTTTTCCCCTAAGACAGTGTGATTGCCCTTCCAGAATTACCAGTTTCTGAGATATTGTGCTAAAGAAAAAAAAAAGGAAAAGAAAGTCCAAAAGAACAAAAATATGATTGTTTGATTTGCATTTCTTAGACTACTTTGAAGTATCTGTTACCCAGAAGAGATTACATGGGGTATTTTGTAGTTTCACCCATCTTTCACACTAAAATATGAAAAAAAAAACTAAAACAACCATAAATTTTCTGAGAAGCCATACAAGTCTTCCTTTTGGACTTTGAAGAAGTCTCTGGTAGACATCCTAGTTGTTGGTTTAGCATCATCTTTTAGCAAAGACAAAACAGCAGCATGGACAGATAAGTCAGGTAGCAAGAGCACAGTAGCAATGTATAAGAAGAAAGAATAAAGTTTTTTGGAAATTCTGAGACTGTATGCCTATCAGTTATTCTAAGCACATGGTAAAGGTTACTACACTAGGGATTCATATATTTATCAGTTAATCTGTCCCAAAGCCATGGAAGGTAATTAATGAAAAAGATAGTGAGGCATGGCTTCAGGCAGTAATTCAATATTACTCTAAATCTCTGCATGAGCAAACTTGTGAACCAAAGAGGAAATGCATACTGTACAAGGACACTTGTGTTCTGAAATCTGATCCCCTGTGGAGTTTTCAGATGAAGCACTTTTCCAGTGATTAACTCAGTACATTTGAATTTCATTATTTAACGTTTTAGGTGACTGGTTATTTGTAGTGCACAGAGAGGAAAACAAGTTTTCCATGAATAAAATCAGAGTAAAAGGCAGATAACATCTAAGCCATCTCAGGTCACTTGAAGCCCCACTGCTCCTTGCTGAGCCAGTAGGATGTTCAATGTGTGCTCTTATAGCTTTTTTAATAATGATGCCATATTTTTCTTACATTCTGGTGGCAATAGATCTGTGCTAAAATACACAGAACTTATTTTCCATACTGGTACATCCCTTCGTATAGGGTTCGCCGAGGCTCAGCAGAGGGAGGCATTTGGGTTTATCAGAATTTGCCAACACGTGCTGAAAAAGCCCTGATTGCAGCAGCTTTACAGCAGTACAGCAATCTTCTGCTCCAGGGCCTTGCATGCTGAGTGCAGCCAGGCAATTGAGCTCTCATTGATTTTATAAAAGATGAGAGACCTCAAAGTTTCCTTGCAGGTGCAGCAAAGAATATGGTTGGCACAATCCTCCAGGACCTGGAGAGAGGCAGAGCATTATTTGTCTCTCTGCCAATCTGTTACTAAGCAAGAGTCAACTAAGATACATCTGAGGTGTTCCTCAAATTAAAAGATCTCTCCAGAGAAATCCACTGGATGTGTACGTTCTTTGCCAAGTAATTTTTTTTTCTGTCTTGTCTCTGGGAAAAAAAAATGGCAAAGATCAGATAATGAGACTAGAAATCTAGCAGAGAAATTCAGATAAGGGATGGATAAAAAAAATGAAATAAAATTTCAGAGCTTTGCACTTTTCCCTTTACTGCATTATAAGTCTCCCTGCTAAATTCACTTAGCCCTATCAGAACGTGGTGTTTTAAGCCTGTTTATGTTCTTTTAGTTCAGCAGTATTTTCATGGGCTGCCTTTCTCTTTTAGAGATCAAAGGCAAAATTCAAACTGCACTGACAAACTCAATTCTCATTACATATGGATATGAAATGGTGTTTCTCTACCATGAAACTTTTTCAGCTTTGCAGCAAAATCGTTTCCTGTTCCCTGTTGGGATGAAAAACAAGGCCTTTTGAAGTTTTATGCAAAACCCTAAAATTCACTAGAGACCCATGCAGTCCCAGTTAAAAGCCTGGTGGTCAGAGCTCTTATCTGTCTGATTTGGACTAAAGACTTGTGACTAAATTTCTGTCAGCCCAAGGAACATTGTTGAATAAAGGCCTACTGAAATCTGTCAGCCTCTCTGTTTACAGCAGAAATTCTGTGCTAGAGCAGACAAATTCTGATAGACTTCCAATCAAAATCACTAAATTTCTGTAAGTTATAACGAATGAGAAATTCAATCAGACTAGTCCAGTATTATCTAGCCTCTTACCAGAAGCAAAACAAACATTATCTACAGATGATGAGACACTTAAAATAACACCAAGGAAATCCCACTCAAGGCCAAAAAGGCATCAGCTGGGTGCATTTCTGACATTCTGATATGCAATATTGTTAGCTTCCTAAATTAAGAAATTAACAAGTAGCAGTTGTATTTTCACATGTTTTTTATAAAGCTTTTCACATTGTGGTGGTGAATTTTTTAAAGCATTATCTGCTTAGCTAAGGGCTTCCAAAGTCTGGCACTTAACATACTTTATGCATAAATAGAAAAACTTTGGCCTTCTGACCTTAACTCCTGAAGAGGTCAGGACTGGGGGCACACCTCTGGCCTCTACCCGTGCAGCCCCTACCTGAGGCTGTGGCTGGTTTTGCTGCCACTGCATTAATGCAGTACAACAGAGATCTCTTTGTAGGACACTGGCACCCGAGCAAATGAAGGTGAGGCAACCTCTAGACAACAAGGCCCTTGCAAGAGCCACATCTGTGTTTAATAAGGTGGTACACAGCAATGTGTTTATGTTCTGCACGGCCAATGTTATTTCAGGTGACTTGGGAAACAGTTCCATACAAGGTTGCATGCAAGCGATCCTGGTACCTGTGTGAAGCCAAGAGGAAGCTTGTGGAGAGAGGAAGCATGTGCATGGCAGAGCTGGGCCAAAGCTGGGAGGTCAGGGAGCCTTCAGAGTGGACGTTGCTGCAAAACTGAGACTGCTGTGTGTTCAAGATTGGGTTTCCCCTTCTGCTTTGCAAGCTGAATGCAACAGCACTGCATAGGCTAAAAGTGGAGTTCTGGAAGAAATGCGACTGCTTTTTTTGGTGTTGTTTATAACCTGCAAGGCAATCTTTCTTTCCTTTTCCCTTTTCTTCTCTGCACATTTTCAAAACTGTTCCTTGCAGACCACTGTAGTCTATTACAAAGAAACTACACTTACAATATCCCTGTCATTGTGTCAACAGTGGACTGAGAAAGCCTGTTTCATCTTTTTATGACAAGAGTTGACATCAGCCACAAGGACTACACGGTGACTTTTGATTAGCAAAAGATATATTTAGGGCTTTAAAACCTTTAAGGTTTTTATATGTCAGGCACTTTGACAGTTACATTCATTCTGAAAGTCTTGCTTTAGACATCGTATATATAAAAGGATTTCTATCTTTTTTGAATGAAAGTCATCATATAATACAAGGGATTCCTAAACCCTCTGACTTATTCCAGACCTGAAACTACTAAGCAGAACCATTTTTATGTGCAAGCGATGAACAGCATCACTCTGTACCAGTCAAACTCTAAATAGACTAAGACAATTGTTTTAAAAGAAAATTAATTTAAAACATTGCTGCAATTTTAATAAAGGTATTGGTTTGTAATAAAAGAGCTAAAAGTCAGAGCGTAACTATTGTGATGACTGTAGAGTTTCCACAATATAAATAAAATACATGTGTTGTAGAACAAAAACTACAACATGCTCTGCATACTTTTTCAGTTGTTGCTTAATGTATCTGGAATATATTAAAAAGTCATATTCAGTTATAACTCAAACAATGCACACATGTCATGAAATACACGGGCTTTGTACAGAGGAGTAATGTGTAGTCAATCACTGTTTCAAAGGGGCAGAATCACAGTGTGAGTGCTGCTGATCCCATCACAGACACACCAAATCGCATGGTTGACTCCTACGGTAGATGAAAAATCCTTCTCTAAATTCAACTTTCTCAGCTGAGTTGTCATTCCAAACATTATCCTTAAAGAGTAAGAGCTGCTACCAGCACTCTTACTGTTATGACAGCTTTGCTCTACCTGAGGTTAATGATGTAAAACTGGAATGACAAAATTTCTGTAAATTAATGACAGTAAGAGTTTCCCTTGTTCACAGGCAGTTCATTCATAGCCTTCCAAGTCAGTGACAAAGATCCCATTGACTTTAGCAGTGGCAGACCTTTACCCATATGAAGCATAGATTTTGACCCCATCTTTAGAATGTGTATGTATTCTTGGTGTTAAATATTTCTCCACAAAACTTTCAAAAATAGGCTGTATAAAATGCAGGAAAAAAAAATATCTGCTTAGTTCACTGGGGCAATTTCTGAGATATAAAAACTATAGGAATTTGGTTGTTTGACTATGAAGATGTTTGGCCTCATATTAGAATCACAGACAACATCTAAAAGTCAGTGAGATGCCAATATAATCAGTCATACCTTGTTTATCTTTAGAAACACAAATCAGCAACATGGTCCCCTCCAGGCTTCATTCAGCTTCTTCTGAAAAACAGAAGATGTTGAGAGACTTCAGTGGTGAGCTGAATTTGGACATACGGTTTCTGAGATGCAGCTAAGAAGTTAGTGCTTCATATAGGGTTTGTATCTTAAATTATTATTTGTACTAAATTAAAATCTTGCTCCCACCATATAGCCATCTAAGGTGAGTTCACCATCAGTGTTCAGTCCTGGGAGTCTCTTTATACTCAATCAGAATAACTCACCTACTTACAAACAAAATGTAGCAATGAATAATTCTCTATTTTTTATCAAGAAGAAAGACTAAAACAGCTACAGATTTTGGAAGTCTGGTATAAATATTTATTTGTTCCTTTCAACTGTTTTACTACTTCCTTGTTATTTCACAGCAAGTTTCCTTAACAAAGGGAGCAAGTAATAAAGTGCTTCCATAATAACTGCAAACTTTTAACATTAAGTTGGCAGAAACAATCCATTTTTAATAACAGTGTCTTGGTAACCTTGTATTTTGACCCAAGGTGAAAGGTGAAGATTAAATCTCTTCCACCTTTCTGAATGCAGCTGCTGTGCACACAGACTTTAATTGATGTGAGACTTAGCTTTGTAACTCAAGACCATCTCCCGCCTGCAGCACTGAAAACGTGCGATTCAGGGCTCAGTTACTGCTGATAGCAGGTCCCTCTCGGCTGATGGTGTGGACAGGAGAATAAAGTCTTTGTCACTATCTATTCGCCATCAGAAGGACTTTTTTTCTTCTTCATAACTCCAGTATTCAGGTCATTTCTCTCGGCGAGGAATGATAGAAAATGAAAAATGAGACAAAGAACCCACGGGGGAACAAAATTATGATGCTAGAGCGGAGACTCACTTGCCACTCACTAGGCATCTGTGTGTGAATTTTGTGGGGAGAGGGGTTCACAAAGACATAGTTCTTTTTTTCTTTCAGTTCTCTTTTGCACACGAGTACAAAGCTACTCCAAATCACAACTTATTTGTTTGCTCCTCAACTACAAGTACCTGTACATTCAAGAATCAAGTTGTTGTCCTTGGCATCATAGCAAGTCTAGTTAAGTTATTCATTAGGATATTTGACCAGATCTTTGAAATCTGAAACCATAGCTTTGATTGCTCAAACAGTATTAGTACTCCTGAGTACTAGCCTAAAAATATCTCTCTGAAATCAGGGACAAATCAAGACACCATATATAAACTGACAAAACGGATAAGGTTCCTTAAGACTTTTCTAAACTTACACCACATTTGCAAGAGCATCTAAAAGCACCAGGAGCTAGTCAAAACCATTTAACAATTCTGACCTGAATTCAAATTTACACATAAAGACTTGCTCAGCTCTGCTGTGCAGACTTCTCAGGCTTAAGATATTGCCTTACATGAGGTGCTAGTCACAAATCAGCATCTCTAACACACGCCAACCAAATGCACATGTGAGGTTAGACGGAGGACCAGTGTGTGATAAAAACATTGGACTCACTACTTCAAAATGAATAGAAATAGCAGTTTTGAAGCATATTGTCAATCATGAAAGTCATGCAAATATATTCCCATGATGACACATTAATCTTTTATATACGAGACTATAAAGCTAACATTTATTATGTATCCATAATCTAAACAATGTGCATTGTTTGCACTGGAAAAAGTAAGAATTAAAAAAACAAACAAACAAACAACCAAACAAAACCAACCAAATAGCCAAACTATAAAACACAATCAAACTACAGCAGAACCAAAGAATAGCATGCACTTCCAGTATAGTTTTTCCAACTCATATCTTTCTGGCAGGTTTACTTATTTGAGAGAGACTTGGCATCTCTCAGGCTGTGATTTTAATTCCAGTGTTTGGCAAAGTTTAGATTTCTAACCATTGGCTGAGTTCAGAGGCCGAAATTACCAAAGTGAAGACTTTTCTCCACTGTCTGCCCAGAAAGAGATGTTTCCAGAACACTTGACTATGTAACTACATAGCATTGCATTGAAAGGCTAGTATATACTATGCAGTGTATACTGTGCTTGAGGTAGGGGGACATTTCTGATGAACTCAAACCCCTCCAGTAATGCCCTGAAACTCCAGACAATTTCACAAAGCAGCATTATCAGAGGATCACCAAGTGCTATGGGGCTTAGTGCAGGCAGTTCAGAGAGTGAATATCTTTTCCCACCCTGAATAGAACATTTTAATGTGGGAATTACTGACGTTTTAACATAAGTAACTCTTAGATTATGCCTTATAATTCATTAGCATCTCAAAGGAGAAAAAATTAAAATGGAACTGTACACCTCTGAGAGTTAAACTCATGAGACAAGAAAATGAAGTTGCCTAAGGATGCAGAGCGTTTGCTAAACACTGCTGGATTTGGCAACAATTTTACAGGCTCTATTAATTTAGTTTTATCATTCACTTTGTTAATACTTGCATCTTTTTGAACAGTTGTAGGAGTCGTGTCACTGAGGAACCTGAAGGGCCTTGGAGCAAGGTCTGTGCAATGGTGACAGAAAGTGTTTGTAAAACTTCATTCCTGTGCAGCTGGTAGGTACATATCAGCACCAGCTTGCAGCCACAGCTGGAGCCTGGCTTCTCCCTGCTGTCCACTGCTACTTAGATGATTGTAATTATGACATCAAAGTTATCACTTCATGAAAAAAAAATATACTCTTTCAAAGGCTGTGGTGCTTTGTGCACTACAACTACCTCCAAGGCCTTCTCAGAACTAACTCCCAATCAATACCTGATTAACTACAGCCATGGACTTTTCAAAAGGAAGAAAAATATCTTCCTAAGGGACTCTCAGGAGAATATCTTATATTAAATGTAACTTATTGTATGTGCTGATTCTGAATAGCTTGCTAATTAAGCACCAGGTCATCTGTTAATACAAGTAACTACAGAAGGTTCAAGAGACTTTGAATCATATTACTATTCATAGCCTAAAATCTGCAAACCTGTTGTGTTGTGCAACTGATGGTGTTCTGTAACTTGGTCTACAGAGGCCAGAGACAAAGCTGGAGGGGGAAATTTAGCATCACTAACCTAGTCCTACGTTATCACCTGAGTCATTATTGCATTAGCTAATGTCTGAATAAAAGAAAGAGGAAGAAGAGAAGGTAAAAATAACTATGAGTAGCTCCTATTTTAATATAAAAACTAATTCAGGAAATAGGCTGAGGGTACAGGGGCATTAATACACTATTGAGCTGAACTCAGGGTCAAAAGGCAGCCAGTTACAAAGAAAAATTACATACCTATAGGGTATAATATAGTCCATCTGTCAGAGCAGTTTAGCGTTCAAAGCCACAGCCTTCTACAAAGTTGTTATGTGGCACAAATTAGCTTTATTCAGATCAAAAAATTCCTTCTTCTTTCTCTTCCTGAAGAAGTAATATGCTACAGGACAGGATTTAGCTCACAAGAGTCTTTGTGGTGTGTAAAATCAGAAAGAATCAACTCACTTCTTTCTCTCCTATTCCTCACAGTAAAGGGGTCAGCCTCTTGTTTACTCCTTAATTCACCATAGGGTATTAATTTTAGAGAGGAAAAAATTCTTGAGAAAAAAAAAATATTGACCCATCAGCTCTTTACCACAAAAATGTTGAATGAAACAGGGGTGGGGGTACTTTTACAATTCTAGTTCTACTAACTGCTGTAAATTGAGCCTGACTTCAATTTCCATGGACTTGCTCAATTCCATTTCTCTTGATAAGGATCCAGCAGGGCCTGCCAGTGCATATATATGCATTACATGTTACTGAAGAGCAAAATCCCATGACTTGAATATCAGTTTCTTATACCTGACCCTATGTCTGTTTATCTGGCTGAGAACACTTGAATTGTTCTTGTACTGCAGATTATTTTGATCAATTCACATCACTTCTGAATACCAAGGGGTAAGGCTGTACCACTGGTATAATGAGACAGCAGTTTTGAAAACATTCATCTTATCCTCTCCAGACTCCTGAGCCCCTTCTCTGAAATGAGAAATATTCTCAGTTCAGATCCTTAGGAGGAGCATTTCTCAGAACAGCAGACCAAACCACCACGTAGTCATGTGTTGTACACAGCTAGCAGCCAAGAGTATTTGGACCTTGCTGCTCATACACTCCATCATACGTCATACATTTGCAACATGAAGAACAGGAGATACTGAGAAAAGAGGTGCAGAGCCATCCACTGAGTTCCTTCACTACAGTGGCTGCTACAGTCAGGTTTATAGGCCTGAAGAGACTCCTCCTTCAGACTGGAGCAGTAAACAGGGTGATAAAGATATTTTGGACAGGGACTTCAAACAAGGCGACTTGAATGCAAGTGTGGAAGAAGTTGCCCAAGGGCAGATTATGCACTTTAGGGAGTTAATGCTGGGTTTGGTAGGCTAGAAGTAGAATTTGAATCCTTCCAACTCATTAAACAATGTCTTCCAAGGAGGCCTAATTGAGTAAGGTTTGAGATTAGTATTGAAGGCTCTTCTACTGGACCTCACTGCCTCACAGATCCTGCAATGGGTCAAAAGGATTCAACTGAAGACAGTGACAATTAAGAGTACTTGCTAATGATCAGAATAGCACAACTAGATGGTGAATCTTGAGAGGGATTCACAGGTGTCTAAGAAAAAATATTACTTTATTTTGCAGACTCAAAGTGAGGCAGACAGAAACAATCACATACCCTCTTTCCCAGGAATAAGCATTGGTGAACAAAAGAGAGAGTAAATGTAGAGACCAGATGTTGTCTATAAATATGGCTCTGTACAAAATAAAATCTGTCAGTTTAACCTAATAAAAAGCACTTCTCAGAATTTCTTAACCCTGAGATAAAACATGTGTGATACAGAATATGGAAACTTCCACCCAATAAAGCATTAGTAAATTTCTGATATATCAAATTAATCTGGCTACATAATTATTTACTATGCAATACAGTGTGAACTAAAGTCTCTTTATTCATCTCATGGGCCCAAGTCCCCAGATTAATTTAAATGCCTGTCTCTCAGTGGGAGTTGTCTGTTTAAAGTAGTTTTGAGGGTCTGGGCTACAGCTCTCAGCTCTTCATTGACTTTAAAAATGTGGTGTGGCTGCTTTATGCAGAAAGGGACTTTGACCCAAAACAGCATCTTTGTAAGCAGATTAGAAAAATTCCATTCTTTTAATGACTGGCTAGATGTTTGCTCTCCTTTACTTAATGCTCTTTGTCTGTTGTCCTTAATTATCAGCATAAATGCTTTAAACCAATGCTGTAAGTAATCTGTCATTTTATCCAAGGTTTTGTTGAATGGTTCTTTTGAAATGATCTGACTATTGATTTATTTAGATCATTCAGCTGAATTCCCATGCTTGCCCATATAACAGCACATCTGCAGCTTCTGGGAGGTTCTGCTAAGACCTATGGTGCAGAGTTTGCCTTAGTGCTGGCCCAAGAAAATCAGGAGCTTCACTGGGTGGGGAAAATGTGCTTAGGACTGCCAGAAAAGACCAGCACAAGACCTATATTCTAATGTCATTAATGTTACCTAGCCATTTGTGCCACAATTTTCTTTATTCCAAATACTAATATTTGCACAGTGCCCTGACAAAGATAGAAACTTTTTTTTCCTCTAAATCTTGTATACCAATCAACTCTCTTGGATCCTAAGTAATTTAAAACTAGGCTTTCTTTGTACATGCCTACAGATGGACATCAGCAGCTATCATAGCTCCTTAAAAATCCTGGCTGAAGACTAAATTTCACCCCGCTAATATAGTCCTGTGTTACAGGATAGTGTGTGATAACAGGGCTTTTAAAACAGCCAAGATGTATTTTGTAATTTAGAAAATTACTCTGAAGAACAATTCATCAGTTTAATGAAAATCTGAAACTACAGGTTTACATAATAGAATTAATTGTAATGACTCTGCTGGAATGATTTCTTTCAGATGGGTTATTTGAAGGGCTGAAAGAGGGATTTCACAGCTGAAAGAAAGAAAGGATTTATCCTAAGACCCATGTAAGCAAAACACGTTTAAATTTCATAATACAGTGCCTTTGACTCTGTGGGACTATTGTTTTTGCATGTCCTGAGATGTAGGAGATACTTCTATTCACAAGTCTGTTCAAGAATATCTTGAAAGAATTCAGTGCTCTCCTAATGCAGGTGTTCATCACCCACAGAAGGCAAAGAAGTGAGTGCATTTATGCATTAAAATGTGACCTTACAGAGTTTCAAAGACTTACACAGGGTTGTGCAACATCTCTGCCACAATGGACTTAGAGAGTAAACAGAAAACCTGTTTCTAAAACAGAAAAGATTCAGGCCTTAAACAGGTGAGATGGATGGAATATTTTGTTAAATAAAAAAAGCTATAGCTCAGATTGACAACACGGGCATGCAGGAAGCTGCAGGGAATCTCAATTTAAAACATTTCACAAGAGGGGTGGTGAAAATAAGTCTTGATAATCCCATGTGCAAGCTTGCTGTTGAGGTCCTGAAACAGCATCATTATTAGCAGTGTCTTACACCCTTCACTGTTCAATATTAACTTCTGAGCACACTGTGTATGTGATGGGGAGGGAGGGGGTGGGAGGTGTACAATAATTTAGGCTGGGGCTCCCCCTACCCACATGATCATTCTCCTTCAGTTCTTCAAGCAGAAGGTCATTTCCATCCCTCCTTTCCTTTCTTTCTCTGCGGTTGGAATGACTTTGTCAGCCATTTGGTGGGGAACAAAAATATTTTGTATTCTGACAATTCTCTCCTAGCAGCCAACCCAGCATGTCCCAGCACCAGGGCCATGTTAACATCAGGCCACAGAAATGTTTCAGTTAAACTCTGTTATGAAGTAGAAAAACACAACGAGTTCAATTCCATATGGCTTCTGCTCTCACTGGTGACTTCTTGGCCAGTAAGCTGTGCCCGTGACTGAAGAGTGGCACTTAACAGACAGGAACAAATTACATGGCCACAGATGCAACTGAGAAAAGGAGCAGGTGGGATGTAGGTCCCAAAGCTCTGACCAAAATTGCAACAAATAAACAGCAACAGTAGACAGAGTGACATGTGTAAAGGGCGAGAGGCAGCACAGTTTGACAACTTTGCCATAAGGGCTAGCTGGGCCAACTGACAGCTCATATCCTTCCCTCTCACAGCTGCAGTTACCATATTGTACCCATTCTTTCCCTAAAATACTGCTGAGTATTCAATATGCAAACACTGCCCTTTGAAATCGTGGCAAGAAGTATTTTTTTGACACATGGACTACATAGGATATTTAAACACAAATTCTGATATTGTTATGGGACTAATTCCCTACCCCTTAGTTTGAAACCTCCTCCAGCTTACATAGAGTTTGATTCAATTATGCAAACGTATTTCCCAGGATGTGTAATTGTTGCTCTATGTCCTGTCATAATGCAAGTGCCAATATGTAAAGTGTTTACTTGCCTTCTGCTACTTAGGCTATAATTTTCTCACAGGGGAGAAAGAGGAGAGAAAGAGCAAAGAAAAAAAGAGGTTAAATCATATTTCTGAACTAGAAGCCTAAAGTGTTATTATGGTTATAGCAACACTAGAACTAGAAGAAAGGTGGCCATCTCCACTCTATGATTTAAAATAAAAACATAATTATCATTGTCTTCTGGTAGCTAGGTAGATAATTATGCATTGCATTTGTGCCACTTGTAATTCTACACAATTTGTTCCAAATCTGTTCTTTGACAAGTGTAGGAAAGCACAACCAGTGGCTGGTATTTAAGGGAGTATCTTGGGAACTGCCATAAGGTAAATAGATGTTACTGAATCCTCAGCCCCAAAGGCCAAACTCTGGAAGATGAGCAGTGTCAAATCCAGCATACTTGCCAACCTGCTGGCCACCTGCAACTTCCTCTCTACTGAAGCAAACAGCAGTGCTCAGCAAACCTCAGCTGCATATGAAGTATATTTACGTCCAACCTGTTTTCCCAGAAGGGTACAAAATACTGATTTGAAACAGCATAACAATAAAGCAATGATAATAATAAGACATTATCCTCCTTAGCACAGTTCTTCAGCTAAGGAGTGTATTTTTGGCTCAGCTGCCTTCTGTAGGAAAAAAGGTTGCCTCTTAGATTACAATTTACCCTGTATTACTTTGTTTATAACATTTCTCCACCCTCCATGCCACCCAGAGTGAAAGAGAGTTCATGACACTTTTGATGTGTATTTTACAAAGAGTGCATTTTAAATAAGCCAGGGAGGTTAACCCAAAATCCTTTAATCCCAGCATATATCTTTGTTAAGGAAACATAGACCAAACCATTGAAAACCCCAGCTAGAAAGCAAATTTGAGTAAATCCTTCACCCTGAAAAAAAAAACTCTCTCTAACCAAATTCAGTAATGTACATTCAGATTCTTTCTGCAAAGAAATACAGCCAGCGGCCGCCCAGGGAAGCACGGCCCTGCCAGTGGGGGCTGTGGCTCCTTTTCCCCCAGCAGCAGCCTCACACAGCAGTAAAAAGTGCCTGAGCCTTTTTGGGTGACTTGGGCAACCGACCTTTCTGCCTCCATCAGGCTCCCAGCACGCTGTCTTGCAGAGGACACGAGATCTGGAGAGCAGCAAAAGCTCTGACAGCGGAGCATCCCCTCCTCCTCAGCCAATTCTCTGACAGCAGAGCTTGCAAAGATACACAGGTATCTTTGATCAGGATTGATTGAAATTAATTAGCCCTTTTCTTCTTCCCTGTTTCTTTGTAATACGATTTTTTTTTCCACTTTAAGGGCATCAATATTTATGTGTGTAAGTAGGCACTGCCCCAGTTGTCCTAGGTTGATGTCACCCATAAGCCTGAAAAACCAACCTGTTTTGGTTACAAATGACCTCCACTGACAGCTAAATGTACAGTCTTCTATTCATGGAGTGAAAACAACTGGGCTAATAGGTTGTCCCACCTGGCACCGTGGTACCTCTGCCTGAAGAAGAGTTTTAGAGGTACCAAACAGTCTGTGCTCCCTTAGAAATTTCAGTATTTCATCCTTCCATATTTGCTTCTGTTTTGGAGCCATCAGTCAGAGGGCAGAACAGGGGCATAACTACACAGCAAGCTGAAATGTTCTGACTCCCCAGTTTAGTTACTCTGCAATATTTCTTTTTCATAGAGCCAAGTATTGTAAAGACTGAAACCAGTAGCAGACAATGAATGTGAATAGAAACCTGCTTATACAAAGGACTTTGTAAACTTCAGTTGAGCTTTGGAAAAGATGAGTGTTTTCTTTCTTTGCCAAAAATGAAAACAAATTAGCTTGGGGTGCAGAAGACAAGATTTTTTTTTTTTAAAGTAAACCCTAAATTTTTTCAATAAAAATATCACCTTATTATAGAAATGTTTGCTTTGTATAAAAAGATCCAATCCAGTTTTCATATCCTTGATTTGTGATTTTTTTTTTCCCCCCTCACAGGCGCTTGCTCATTTTTCTCTGAACTAGAGTGAAAAGACACATCAGTTAAAATAACTATAAATCAGAGCCCAGAACTGAATCTAGTGATCCAGCACAACCAAACTAACATTTCATAAAAAGGTTTTTCAGTCTTTATTAAAAAGACCATTTTTAAAACGATGACATTTCTTTCATGTTCTTTTATGTCAACCTGACAAATCCAACACTGGGGAAAGCAGTAAATATCTTCAGCAGTATATAAAATAACTGGTAGAGAAATTTATCTGCCTTTTGAACATTTTTGGAAAATTAGTTAAGCTAAAGTAAACTACAGTCTCTCCAGGCTAAAAAAACTTGAATTCCTAGAAATATTTGCATGCCTATAGGCAATTCCTATCCTCTGCTCTAGGTTTAGTAATTTTACACACCACAAGTGATGTGCTGTCAAGAGAAGAAAATAAATTTTCCAGATAGCCTTTTGTGAATTGCTGATTCAATCTTTGATTAATTAAAATGTTTTAATACTCCCATTTATATTGCACTGGAAATCTGCCTTGCTCTTTTTACACTTTTTTTCTCCCAAGAAGTCTCACTGCTTTGCTGTGACTTATTTTTTGTACCAGGGCATAGCTTCTAATGAGTTTTGCTTTCCAGTAACTTTGTATTAGTATTATTTTGTGGTTTTCCAGAACTGATGGAAAGTGTTTACAGTAAAGAAATACTACCCACTTAAGGTTTTTTCTGTCTGGAAGTTGTGTGTTTCATCATGTTACACACAATCCCTAAGATTAGCAAGGGCCAGCCTCCTTGCAGAGCCAGGAAACCTGGGAGAAGCTCAGGGTGATGATTCCTGGCATGTTGCCCTCCTGCCAGGTGTGCAGTGGGAAAAAAGGCCATGGTAACTTTCTCAGGGTTGCAGATGACTTGCTGCTGTTTTCCAGAAGCCTTTACTAATGGCATCACAGCTTTTCTTGTAAAATGAACTCACCTACCTGCAATGCAACTTATAGGACAGGTTCAGAAATACCAAGGACCAGAAATAGACAGTGGGGCAGAGGACTTCAGTTTCAAAATGCAGAAAAGACAACAAACATGGACCTGAAAAGCCTCAGCTAAAACAGAGCCTGTCACCCCCCTACTTCTTAGGCCCTGCTTAGCCTATGGCAGAACACACACACGCACATGAAAAGTAAAACAAAGAAACCCAAAGCTCCAGGAAGCCTTATTTACAGCACTGCTCTTCCCCACTGACAAATAACCAGTTTCAGGAGAAGACTACAATGGTGAAGATAAGTTTGAGGGTTTTTGTACCCACATGTGATACAGTTGGAGGACCCCTTGGCTCAGCCACCCAGGGCAGTATAGCTCCAGGAAGAAGCAGCAGAAACAGGGAGTAGAGTAAGTCGTTTTGATACTACTGTGATTTTTGGCAGCCCCTACCCCCAAACCAGACTGAGTTTACCTCAGTACTGGAAGATAAGTTTGAGGGTTTTTGTACCCACATGTGATACAGTTGGAGGACCCCTTGGCTCAGCCACACAGGGCAGTACAGCTCCAGGAAGAAGAAGCAGAAACAGGGAGTAGAGTAAGTTGTTTTGATACTACTGTGATTTTTTGACAGCCTCTTCCCCCAAACCAGACTGAGTTTACATCAGTACTGGAGGGATGGCTCAAAAAGACTGAAACAAAGTGAAGCTATATGCATCTTGCCTGAATCTTTTTTGCATTTGAAATCGTGCCATGGTCTAGGCTGCAGATGGTCCTGGTCTGTTTACCTGTTCTTGGTCACATAGTTCCCAAATGTATGGGATACCACTGTCTGTAGGTCACCCAGCAACTGAGCATATCCTACAGGAAATGGGTCTTCACAATATGTGACCAGAGCCACTCAACACCTGAATCATTGGATCAAACACACATCCAACGATAAAGAAACACCCCCAAGATTTCAGCTAATACTTGTGGCTGAATCAGCCTTCTTTCACAGAGAATAAAGGTTCCCAAAAGTCAAATACCCAAGACTGACCCCAAAGATTTCAGAAGAGCACTTACCAGAACTGTTTGCTTTTCTTCAATATTGGTGTGCCTCCACTTTCAACTGGAGGTCTGTGTGTGGCCCTCATCTAAGCTCTTCCTTTAGACATGCAAATAGAGTTTTCAATATTTGTTAGTTAATGGTCCCTGCTGTCTTTTTAAAATAAAAATACACATATCCTCTGTGGAAAAGTGACAAATTCATGTTTGCATCAATGATTTCCCTCCCTGCCCCCTTCCCCTTCCAATCCTTCAAGGAATATTGTCTAAATACTCTCCAAGGATTTTCCCTGCTCCTGCTATGCATATGAATCTCCTATTAATGTCAGGAAGAATTATGTCTGCATATTGCAAGGAGAATAGATACCTAAATAATTCATTAGACCCTAACACATAAGTTTATCAACATTTGTGGAAAGGCCCATTTCTAAATATTTTTAGAAACTAACCAACTGCTTCAGTTATTAAGACTCTGCTTACAATGCAAGTGATTTAAACCAGAGAAATGTGGGCAGCACTGATTTCCAAGGATTTTCTCCATCAGCACCAGTTACTGATGCTGACACAGGAAAAATACGAGGAAAAGACAATCAATGGGGCTACATTTTGACTTGACTTAATTCATTAATATTTGAAAACAAGTAAGACTGGTTTGCCCCAGGGACTGGTAATAGGATACAAGCCTTTCACCTCTAGGTCAGCAGTTCAAAGCCAAATTTGGTCAGTACTGACTGAAAGTCATTACTATCTATCTGAACACTCTTCAAGAGTATATGTAAAATAAGTTGGTGGTCTCTGTTTATTTCCTAATGGCTAAGGCCCTGATTCAGCAAAGCTCTTAAGCATGCACTTAATGAGGAGCAGATGTTTAAGTCTTTTTAAATTTGAACATCTGATTACAGTTAAGCACGTTCTTAACAGCCTCACCAGCATGGGCAGGCTGGAGCACACAGTAAGCTTTGCTGAATGAGAGCCTGAGTGTGCCTGCTTGTCAGTTGTTTCTGCACTCACAAAGAGAGGGAACAAGCAAGATAACCCCTTTCCCCTTCCCCAAATAATATTACCCACATGCTGGCACTGTATGTTAATGATAGCACAGGAATAAGAACGAGACTGTCAACTATAGAACCATTCCCCTTCTCATACACTGATATTAATGAGACTAGGTGGGGAAAAAAAAGTGTTTGAACTGCCATTAATGAAGCATAAGATAAAGCCACAGAACTGTATTGCCTTTTTTTGCTCACCAGCCCAGCAGCTTTTGTGAGCATGGAACGTGCATTAAAAAGAAGTGGAGTACAAACGTGGCATTTTCACAGCCTTCCTGATGCTTCCTCACGCAGGTACTGTGCTAAAAGTGCATCTATGAATCCAGTTTGAAAGAAGGGAAGCCTCACAGCAAAATACTGACTGTGGTTAGGCTATAGGTGAAGCTCATTTCTTATAAGGTAAGGCATTTCAAGGAGGGGACAAAATTAATTTGGGAATTTAATGTTTTGAGTTCTTATTTGTACTCGAAAATCATGAGGACTGGCATAGAAAGTAGGACTAGCAGAAGTTTTCAAACACTGCTGCTGAAGCTGTCATCTCTCCTGCTAGATTACATACCTTCTAAGATTACCAGTGGATAGGATTTTGTTTTGCTTCTTTTAAAGAGAATTGTATTCTGGGACTTTTCCATGGTGCCACTGATTATCGTCTTGCATGATCAAGGTCAACTGCTGTGAAATCAAAGCTAATGTTTCAAACCACCACAGGCTGAGAAAACCATCATTTTAATACCATGACTGCTACATTAGTAAGGCAAGTAGAATCTCATCAGTCAGACAGTGCTACTCCCTGTCCCTAAAGACCTCTGAAGCCGTGCTAGTTGTACAACCCAGTAAGTCCTCTTACAAAAAAGTAATGGTCCCAGCTTTGCTGTGCTTCAGCTGGACTGGATTGTATCATGGAACTGAGATCAACATCTAGTACAGCATTTGGTAAATATTCTGGAAGGTTTTTGCTTGAGTAACAAAGAGATAGGCCGTGATCAAATTGGCTTGTAATGAAATGGTCACACCCAATTTCCTGCAGCTTTAAGCGACAGTTTTCCAAGTATCTAATCTCAGAAGATTTCTGTCTCACAGAATTTTGGGTAATGTTTTCATAAACATCCTTTACTAAAATGAATGAAGCCACTGACCTCTATTAAATTTACCCATTGCTAGTGGAAAATCAACCTAAAAGTCATCATTAATCAAATGTTTGGCATGAGGAAGAACTCCTCAGCCCACAGGAATTCTCAGAACACACTTCCTAGCATATGAGTGTTCGCCCTTCTTCTGGAACAATCCAAAAAAGTTGTTCCAGAAACTCCTTCCTTGCTCAGTAACAGGACTCTCCATGGTGATCTCAGTACTGGGACTCTTTAGTGCTTTATTAAGGCTTTCTAAGACAAGCCTTGAGCTCCTGCATTTCAAAAGCATGCTGAGACTTCATCCATATTTTTTCTTTAATCGTAAGGTACCTACAGTTTTGATAATGATGCTTATTCTATAAACATTGTAATTTCAAATTCTGAATTATTTCAAAACAATTTACACTGGCTGGCTTTTTTGAGTGCCTCAAATTCACAAGCTTTTGGTTTTGCAGCCTATGATTAACCACTGACCTTCATAAAAGACTAATACAGCAATTAAGTAGGATGCAAATAGGTGTCTGCCATCCTGACTGGAATGGGAAACAAATCACTCTTCAGCCAAGTGACACAACATCTGTCCTTACATTTTGCACAGTCCTGCATTGATAACGAGGAGAGCTCCATAACTTTGTGAGAGGAGTTCATGTTTAGCTGGGATACTGTTGGTGTGCTCTGGGGCCAGAGTTCTGCTTCTGCTCCTTTATTCCAGGAACTATTTTTTTTTTTTTAATTAGTCATAGTAGCCACAGGAAATTACAAGTACCACCAAGGCACACTAATGACAAATAAAGGTTTGGAGCTGCCTTTCCTTTCCCTTCTCCATTTATATAAGGGCTTTATGTACTATGACAGTAACCACTAGAAGAACCAGCTTTGTTCCAGTCCTCTAGTGTACAATCAGTTTTGCTGAAAACGAAGAGGAGGTCCTGGTTCATTATTTAAAATGCTGTGACTATAACTCAAAATAGAAGAGAAAGTATAACAATAGGTGCTGAATAAAGGAAACGCCTGTTTTTCATTTTCCTGTAGTGTTTAAACGAAGCAAATTAAATAACCTAATTGAGGACAAAAGTTTAAATCCAGGTTAGAAATTGGAGCCATGTTACACGGCCTCAGACTGACAAGCAGGGTAAATGCATGCTTGATCCAATTTCAATTTTGGTAGTTCTTAATTAAGTTTAAGAACATGAATGGAAAGTATGCTATTAGCTATTATGATCCCATAGTAGAATTTCTAGTGTCTCACTGCAAGTGTATCGTGAAGAGATGTTTTTATTACTTGTCTAACAGAACTACTCTTTAG
This sequence comes from Merops nubicus, assembly GCF_000691845.1. Classification (NCBI taxonomy): domain Eukaryota; kingdom Metazoa; phylum Chordata; class Aves; order Coraciiformes; family Meropidae; genus Merops; species Merops nubicus. The sequence continues at coordinate 12,848 of NW_008616807.1, read as the reverse complement.
ACGAGATGAGGGACTTACTGGGTAAGGTCTGTGTGGCACAGTGTGGCATTGGAAAAGACAGACTGGGAGAGGTATAGGCATGGTTTTGGCACACTGTGGGGCCTAACCAGCCGTGCCTAGAAATAGTATGCACTAGCTAGATTCACTAACACAGAGAAGCAGCTTTTGGCCTGCAAGCAGGCTCCTGGAGAGCAAGCTGAGCCTATCTACACAGCTCTATCATTGCACCACTAGACAACCTCCTGTAAGACACAAGATCGGTCCTCTCCTCAGGGAAATGCAGCATCCTTGAGCACTTAAGATTGCCTTAACCATGCCCAAATGCCTCTGAGATCTGAGCTTTTACAACGTGGGTAAATGAGACAGATAAAGCCCCAGAAGAAAATTCATTCAAGCACACACAGGAGCTAAGAGCCTGAAGAAGGAAGGAGCCACACTTCCCCTCTCCCAAGCCAGTATATGGCCCATGGGAGCAATTAAGCTCTGCTGGCATTTCCTCCAAATTACATCCAGCCCCTGCCCCAAAATGTGATCACTGAGCTGGAGGCAGATAGAAGGTTTATGCAGGAACCTCGTTAGCTTGTAGACCAACACTGGGGTTCCTCTGCAGCTGGCCACAGCACTTCTGAAACTGCAGCAGTGATGCCACAACCATCAATGAATTAACAGGTCAGTTAGATCATTTGTTTCCCCAGCATTTTGCCTCCACAAGCAAGGAGTGGTCCTGCAGCCCCCACGACCCTCTGCTCTGTAGCATGGCAGGGGTAAATAGGAAGGTGGTTGAAGCCCTGCAGCGCTGGATGCTGATGGCACTTCCTCAGCAAGGGAAGAGAGAGGGGAGATGGAAGCACAACACCATGGATTTATGCAAACCCCACAGAAGCCTCTCGCAAAATGCAGCTTGCTACACAATTCTCAGGGGTGGAATGCTGCGCTTTGAAAGAGTTACAAGTTTATAAACTAATTCTTTGCTGTTTTGTGATGTGGTTTCATGTTCTCCATGTTTTCCTTCCTGCTACGTGGGAAAGGGGGAGGAAAAACTACTTTTATTTCAGAGAGGTGTGGTTTTCATGTTTATGAGGGGACACCCCAAACTGGCACAAATTGGCCAATTTCCATCTTAAAAAAACTGGTAGTTCTTCTCCCCTTTACTCTCAAAATTGGACTGTTTTCAAACTTATCATGAAATGTGGAAAAGATTTAAATGTGAGTAATTTTGCCTTTCATTAAAAATATCTTGCATGACATTAGCTGGGAATAACCCAGGTCTTTCTGTTTTTCTTGGAAGCCTGAAGTCCATTTACTACAAATCTCTGAAGACATCACCTGTGCACTCTCTCACCTTGCTGCATTCCTTTGGAAGTCTCCATACCCCAAATTCTTATGTTGGATGTTTCCAGCAGGGTTTCTAGGGTCTGCTTAGAGAGGGATTCCCCTCGTGAGGATGTCTTTTGGGGTTTTATGGAGGGTTTGCTGGCATGAAGGGACTCCAGACAAGGTGTTAAAAAACATCAAGCCAACGTTGTAAGGATGGAATTGTTCTCTCTAATAAACCAGACTGGGTGCACAATGATTATCAGTACTGAGAGTCAGACAGTTACCCATAAACATGAATTTTTCTATTATTTGAGAGCTAAAGAATGGTAATTCCATGTCATGAAAGGAATGAAACCCTAAAAAAAAGCCCAGTGAAAACACAGCATTAGATTTCATTCTCTAGGTTCTCAGAAATCAACAACTTACTTGAATGTATCAACAAATTTTAAAAAATAGTGCCAGGCTCACTTGGCGTTCAACATTATTAGAAATCTCTACACAGACCACCTCTAGGGCTGGAATCAGTGCAAGGGATATAAGAAGGTATGATTACACAAGATTTTAACTCATCTTTGAAGATTCAGTAGGGACCTGATCCAAAGCCTACTGAAGTAACTGGAAAAAAATAGTCTTATATCTTAGTTTAGACCTATTCAGTTTGGATACAGTTCAGAGAAGTACTTGGACTTGGCAGCTAATGTAAACTAAACACATTAACCTATCATTAGAAAAAAAAAAAAGGTGCCAGAATAGGTCTATATAAGGATAAATCTCTGAAGTATTGTTTTATGGTCTGTCTGGCCATTCCACAATTCCAACACTTTAACAGGGAAGTAAAACAAACTTTTGGTCTATTTATTCGTGCAGAGCTTTTACAGTGGCAATTAAAATCTGAATAAAGATCTGATCCTATCCTGTTTTCAATTATTGCCACAGGTAAGTACAAGTCTGCAAATAAGTAATGACTTCTGTGAAATTAGTGAGGTTACACATAGTGCTGCTCCCAGCACTATTTTTGTTTTTAATTGCTATTCTGTGACACTTTTCTTCTGTTTGTAAAAGAACAAAGAATTTATCACATTAATGAGATAAAACTCCATGAAATAATTTGAAGCTTATGTGAATATTTCTATTTTAATGGCAAAGTATAACAGAAAAATGACTTTTAAACCATAGCACAGTAATAATTGCTAATTAGTTTACCATTATAACTGGAATGCCTTCTAGCATTCTAAGTCAATTTTAATCCATATAAACAGCCAAGGAATGCTCTATCTCAAAACATGTAATTATGGGGGATTATATTGCACCTCCAGCATTTTGGCAAAAGCTTGCAATGGCAAAAGATAAAAAGTAATACCAGTCTTCTTGTGATTTCATACAAACAGGAAAAAAAAATTGGCTCATTATTGCTACAGCACATTTGCTGTTTAGTGTCTTCCATTTTATTTTTAGATTTGGAGATATACAAGCTTTATATCACACAATTTTTATTCTACATTCCCATTTGCTCACGTCACTCCTCAGATAGGGAATTTAGTAGAGCTAGTATTTATTCTTTAAATTTCTAAGACAATTCCTGCACATCACTACCATACATATTACTCGTGTTAAATAAGGTTACTGTTAAAAAAAAAATGGAAACAAACCAACAACATGGAACTTTGTTTTTGCCAAGAATTAAGTGGTTATTACCTGCATTATTTTCTGGCTACATGACAGCAGATTTAAGTACTAATGTTGCTTACAAGTGCCACAGCTCTTTCAGACTGAGCTCAGTTTAAATTTAAGAAGCTGGCTCATGGGCGTTCACCTTCCTTTCAAACAGAAACAACTGTCTGAAGCATTTATGGTAAGAGATCTTATCCACAGAGGTATAAACTAGGAGGAGACGAACTTCATTTTCCTTTCTCAGGAGAATTTACTGGCTTGAGACTGAGATAGAAATATCTGAACTTTTGGGACCCTAGGCAACTCTCTACCTTCCACCAGGCCTTTTCTACCAAGAGCAGCAAGGACCCTGAAGGAGAAGAGTGAGAAGGAGCAGGGAGAACAGCCCCTGGGAGACAGCAAAAAGGAGAACTTCCCATCCCTTTTGGCCTACAGCCATTCAACCCCCTCTTGGTTTAAGATTTGTAAGGACATTTCCCTTCAGTTCAAGCCCTGGGTTTGCCTAAGCAGACAGTGAATCCATGGGTTAATATCCCTGCTGACAAACCATCTGGGCCACTCCTGCCTTGCCCCGTGGCTGTCTCCATCTCCCAGTTGCACCCTACAGCATTCAGGGCTTTGCCTTTATACACCTCTCTCCTGCATACCTGGATCTAGGTGGCCTGTCACCATCTCACATCAACCCAGGGCTCATGTTATTTCTTGACTCCATTTTTGAACACACAGCTTTACCCCACATTGGTTCCACCAGGCTCTGCTATGCTTGATGGTTGCTAGCTGCTCCTGCAGGGCACAGGAGCATCCCCTCACTTCATGGCTGCCTTTGGACCTTCTTGAAATTAAATGATAAGACTTTATTGCCCTTCTTCCCAGCCAGCCCTCCAGATTCTTATCGATGCTATAGGTGAAAGCCTTGACTTTCAGTATCCACAGCTTGATCAAGGCTTTCCAAGAGGACCCTCTTTCTTTTCAAGCCCTTTAGACAGGGCACATTTGAGAAGATATGTCAATATTTTGCAGTAAATTGGTACATTCACCTTTTCCTATGGTTTGACCAGTGAACAAGCTGAGCTATTCTGAATTCCAGGCCCTGTTCTCTCCTTCTCACATTAACTAAAGCCATGGAAAAAAATTCAGGTTGATGGCTTGAAATACAGATTTCTGGTGGAGATGTTTTTAAACCCAAATCTTTTTAGAGTTTGGCAACACATTGCCATTTTCACTTAATTTTCCTGACTAACTGCCAGTAAAGCCAAAAGTTTGTTTAGCAAAAGTGAATTAAAGTGCACCTTTCTCATTTGAAGAAAAGACACCTGATGTTCCACAGGTAACTTGTTTCTCACAGAAACAAGATATTAAATATCCAAGTCTTGTTTGTTGTCATCAAAACCTGGGAAAATAACAATAAATTGACTTATTTGAAAAAAAAAATAAATTTTGTGGTAGAAATGCATGCTTTAAGAAATGTAAGATCCTGCCCTCTCTGCTCTGCTTGTCACAAAAGTTTTGATTTTGAATCTTTAAGTAATTCCAGTCTTAAACATGATCAATTTGATTCCAAGTTCAAGAAAGTTCCTTTATCCTGTGAGCCATTCAGCTTATCTCTTGAAAGGAGTTTTACTGGCTTCAAATTTTTGTTTTCTAAACAGTCTCATCATTTTTTTGTGTTGAAAATTATCACCTTAACAAATGGATCATACAAGGTCTACCTGCCAGCTAAATCCTATCCCAGGATGAAAATTACAAGGGTTTAGGTGATTTTTTTTTTCTTTAAATCCATTAAGCTAAACCAGAGGAAAATTGTTACAATCTAAATCAGCAGAGATTTAGTGCAAATCTGTGAATTTAGTTGGAAAGTATTTTTTTTTTAAGCATTTGGCAGATTAAATTTCTCATTATCAACAAACCTTTAATGTTACTTAAGTCCTGGAAATAAGGTTTATATTTCTTATGGATAAATAAAGCTCTCTCCCAAGCACTAGATTTCATTCTTTGTCAAACTGGTGTCTTATGCTGTACTGAGTGAATAACAAGGCATGCATTTAATACATAAAAATCAGAGTCATGAGACACTGAAAGTTAATTATAATGTAGCAGAGTTTAAGGGTCAGGATTAGCAAGATAGGATTACTTGTCAGTAGGAGTAAAAAGACCAGGGAAGAAGAGGTTCATCACAGTAAGGTAATTAAAGAGGGCATTAAAAGGATGTCTGTGGAGACTATGCTTCCTCTCCTTTTTTTTATTTTTTTAAATCAGGGAAAGATCTGATTTTGAAAATCTAAAATCGAAAATCTAAAATCAGATAAAGTTATTTGATTTTTGAACTTCAAACTTTGTGTTTTAACCTTTAATGCTTTGACTTTGTATTCTTTTCTTTTTCTGGCATTGATGAAGTACACTTTTCCTCTCATATTTATTTCATTCCAGCCTTGTGCTATGAAAGGGAAAACATTATGGAAAGAACATTGTGCCTTGATTGTGCTTATATACTACAAATTAAAAAAAGAAAAAAACTGGAACAAGCTGAGCAGCACTTGGGACTAGATATGAACTAAATATATGGTACAAAGAGAAACAGACTGTACCAACTATAGTCTGAAGTGACATACCATTTTCAGATAGATTCCATTTCCATGCTGCCTTAGTGGCATTTATCACATAAATTACTAAAAATTAGAATTTTCCAGCAAAGAAAAAAAATTCAGAGGAAAACTATTTCTTTTGGCTTACCCCAGAAACCTTCAGCTGTTTGTATTCAGGGAGTAGAACTATTTAACATAGGCCTGGTCCTCAAGACTGTCCTCAGTTTTATATTCACTCCCTACTCTGGAAAACTTTCCAGTTGACTTCAGTGGATACTTTTGATGAATTTTAACTGAGAGCCAGTGCTGAAAAGTCTTCTGCACATGATTGCCATTAGGAATCAACCTCCTTCAAGTCAATGAGACTGTTTACTTGAATTGTCTCAAATAAAGTTATTAACCAGGAGGTCAAGAGCCTTTGATAATTCATCAATGAGGGAAAATACATATTCTTCAGAAACCCTCAAAGACAATGAAAAAAATTAGAAAGAAAAAAAAAAAAAAGGAATATATCTCTCTCTATCTTTTTGCTTTGCCACCCACCCCAAAAAAATAAAGAAACTGTAACTGGCTATGCACTGGCTACTTAAAATAGCCATCATGGTATCCTTAAGATATACAGGACCAAAGACATCCTTAAAATCTAAACCTTCCTTGCAAACATGAGATATGCAGAATTCCTGTGATTTGTTGCAATTTTGTCAAATCATTCTCTAATGTGAACATGTGCTGTTATTCCTATTCCTAACCTTTGTGGTTAGATTGCCACTAGCCAAGTTTCCAAAATAAAACGTGAAGTTCCTACAACAGACAGAAGCATCCAGTAACGTAGAGCAGCATAGTTGGAGATTAAACTAGTCAGTAAATAAAATAATACATTGCTTATTAGTTACAGGATGAGTGAAGCCAAGCCCAGGAGGTGGGTAGGATCAGCACGCTGCTGCCAGGCTTCATTAAGCTAGCATACAGCACTAAGTAGGACAACAGCAACTGAAATCAAAGGTTCACAAATTGGCAGGACACATTCTTTTGTTGCACAGAGTCATTGGTTTTCGAAGGGTGAAATCCAAGCCATGTTGAAGTCACCAGGAAAAGTCTCTGTGAGCCAGGACTTCACCTTAATAGAAAGTAATTAACCTCACTACTCCTGCCAAGAGTTTGAGTCTTTGGGCACAAACCCATTAAGCCATGAAACTTGTCTGTGCAGTTGATACAAAAATGTGCAGAGCACCACAGGAAGAAAGGTTGCCCTGGTGATGTTTGGACACTGTGTTATTTGCATGATTATATAGGAAAGCATCTCCTTTTCCAAGTCAGTATCAATGATGATCAGCAGTGAAGTGAAAAGAGATGATGAAAAATTACAAGATGGCATTTCAAACATTGTTTTGTCAGCAGGCAAAATTCCCAGCTTCCAGACAGCTTCCAACAGCTCTGTCTACAGAATGGAAAACAGACCAAGTCAGTGCCCTCAGACCTAAGCAAGGGCTTGAAAGCTGTGTCACAACTGAGTCATTTCAAATGTCTACTACCTACGCCCAGATACGGTAAATTTTGGGTAGAATCTAAATTGGGGTGATTTAAGGAAACCTCTAGTTTAGAGCAGTCCATGCCCCTTACATCCATATGCTTGCCTAACTCCACTTCTTTGAGAGGTATGGCCAAAGTAGGAGAAAGGAGCAGTGACAAATTACACCTTACCCTTAGATGATGGAAAAAAGACAGTAAAAACTAACTTACCATACTGAACATTGTGTTTATTTCAAGATCATGATTCTCTTGAAACCTTTCAGCCTTTGTATGCAAAACCCAAAGGTTTACTGGAACGGTGCCCAGTGTCCACTGGTAAAGATACCACTGAACACTTCTATACACTGTTCCAACTGCAAAAACTGCTTTATACTGAGCCAGGCTACAATAACTAAGAGGGGTAAGGAAATTCCTTTGGGGAGGAAGAGGTATTGGCTCACATTAGCCTGGGAAAGACAGAAATCAGGCTGATCCGAAGATGGTAAATGTTCTCAAGCATGAAACAAGATGTTGTTCAGTGCAAGAGGAACCAACATCTTCCAAAAGAATGATCTGAAGCCTTTGTCTGAACGGCGAGGCAGCAGTGGTATTTTGAGAAGATGGGGGTTTTCAATTCTAACTCATTAAAAACATTATTGCTCCCTTCAGATGAACATCTGGCCACAGTGGCCCAAGTAAGTGTTGATTACTGTACCTGACTGTCTCTAGAGCCAAATGTGGACATCCTACATTTCCAGCTGCCAGAAAATTCCCTTGCTGCCTCCCCACCACATCTCCACAAGGCCCACGTGCCACCGGCTTCCTCATGTCAGTGCAGCTATGCAGTGTTGCATTTCAGTGCAACCACCAGCCTGCTGTTTGCCTTAAAAACACACTTTGCTCCAGAACTCTGTGAAATCTGAACTCCTGTGATACGCACTGGGCCACAAAACCCAGGACAAAGTACATAGAAACACCGTAGGAAGCATTCCTGACACACTGAAATCACTTTTCAAAAGAGTTTAGCTAGAGCCAAGTTCTGGCCACTTGGAAATGACTACAAAGATTTGACTTACTTCTTTTTATTCCCTCTCTTAAATGCTTTACCACCAGAAAGGTAAACACCAACCAACCAAAGTTAACCTGAAAAGAAAAAAAAGAATAAATTACCAACTTGAAAAGAAAATCATGACTGAAGTACTATAAATGCACCCAAAATACCAACAACTCCCTTCTCAACTGAATTTTAACCCTTAGTACGCTCATGTATGAAGAGCTCAAAGGACTGCAGCAGGGATTTTGTCAGCAAGGCAGATAGGATCTAAACAGGTATAAGCCTAGAGGGCAGATAGCTGTTACAGTGGGGGACTGGATATGGTTCTGGTTTTGCAGGCACAGTTACTGCTGTGAAAGCACAGATTTCTTCAGGCCCTGAGTAAGGATGACACAGAATGTTCTCCGAAGTTAGTGATGTCCAAAACCATACTGAAAGACTTGAGGTTAGCACCAGACTTGAGTCATCAGCGTTATCACGAATCTGTTTAACTCTTAAAGTTTGCCTTAGTTCAGAAAAACGTCCTACAAAATGTATTCTCTGAAGAGGATTTGTGAAAGTGCTTTTAATTCTTGCTTAAAATGCATTTTGATGTCAGGATTCAGTGATGAGAAGTGCTAAACTTTCATAAAAGACTTCTTCTGGTTCAATAAGAACAGATTATAAAGTACACAGTCAAATGAAAATTACTGAAATTGGCCTGATATTAGATACCCAGAGCATATGTTTGCAGACTGTTTGGCTCTGATTGTAAATAGGCTCGCCTTCCATTTTAACTACAGTTCATTTCCAGGGAGAAATTTCTACTGTTTTAAAACCAGTCTGTACATGTTGTACCTAAAAGCAAATTAAGAACATTTAGAGCATGGAAATAGCATGTCTATATTTCCAGAAAAAACAGCCATTTCAGCAGAAAACAGTGCCTGACAGTAAATACTTAACCATAAGCAGGCTGGAAGCAGAGATGTTACATGATACGTGGTATAACTCAAAAAAAATAAGCTGATTGATAAGAAAACTAAACTAAGAATCTTATTTTCATTTGTGATTATCTGTAGTATCAGAGGCCAAATCCTTCTAGGACTGAAAAATCTAAAAAAACCCAAAAAAAAAGTCAAGTGAAGCTTTTACTAAGTGAACAATAGCCCACGTTTTCATGTTTGAGGGAATACAACAAAAAAAAATTCTAAAATGCCTTTTATATGATTCTGCACTAACAGATAGCACTGTCCTCCTAGTATTTGTTGGGTCAGGCATGTCAGGCTCACAATATCCCCATTCCACCTGTTTTCTAACTTATTGACACTTCTTTTGTCTGTAACAAGGGTGCAACGCCTACCTGAGACTTGATCTGCTCACTTCTTTCTTTGATGTTCCTCCCTGTGCGTCAGGGGTCACAGTGCTGGCAGACACACCATGGGGTATGAATGATTTAGAGCAACAGGTGAAAGTCTTTAAATGAGTGTATTTACTACCACCTTTCAAGGACTCTGTATCAGCTATGCTTGATCGTATTCCATGAGTGTTCTCAGATGCACTTTCCATTGTGTTGCTGTTGAGTGGCATGGTCATATTTCATGTAAGTTTGCTATTCCATGAATTTCACATGCTCATCTTGTAAAGCTGGTCTAGTGTGGATGGCCAGTCTCCCAGGCTTTCATCACTCAGGGACAGATGCACCTCAAGCAAACTAATAATATTTCCTGCATTTCCCATGGAAAATACTTTTGCCTGCGCCTCATCTACTTACACTTTCTTTCTTTCACATTCACCTCTGGTGTCTCCTCTCATTGAAAGAGTCTGAAATGGCTCCAGTGCCTTAAACAGCTTGCTGTTTTTAAGGTAATTTTACTTTCCCTCCTTAAAATCTTACCACTACTTCTGGAGGGGCTTTTTTGTGTTTATTTTCTTTTTTTTCCCCACAACCTTTGAAAGCTCAGCACCCCCAGAGGCATGA
>NW_008616807.1:0-2715 GCF_000691845.1 Merops nubicus | reverse complement strand
CAGCCTTCAGCAGGAATTCCAGCACCAGCCTGATCAGACACTCCTCCTCTGCACAACTGCAAATTAGAAGAATCCCCACTCTTATCTCCAAATGCTTTCCAAGATGTTACAACTGCATGACAGCTGTAATGACTGTAAACCTAAGGACGGTGTGTGTGCGTTGAGGGGTGGGGGGAAGAATCAAATCAAATGCAAAGCCTGTAAACTTTGCTAATGGAAGGGAAAAAATACTGAGCAGTGTAAAGTGGAAAGAATGTCATTAGAGGTCCTCTGTGAATATTGTCCTAATCACTAAAATAACAAACGCAACTGTGAGAACATGCACCTCTGATCTCGGTGTGTTTCAGTACTGAAAATTTATATATTCAGCTAAGAAACCAAAATTCTTCCCTTTTCTTCTTGCTTTACACCCCCCTCCCTTTGTTTATCTCACAGCAAAATGAATGTACTCATAATGCAAAGTAAAGACTAAACAAAAATAATACTTTTAGGCTTAACCTATTAATGTACTAGAGGTGGTCAGTCAGGATTTCTTTCCTGTGTCACATATTTAGTGTACATAGAACATCCAGATTGACTCTTAATGTTCATAACAGAAAGCAACACTAATAAACAGCTCAATTCTAATCCAGGCTACACCACTGCTTAATCATGATGTTAAACAGAATGCTTCACAACTCATTGCCACTACAGCATCCCTCTACTGTGTAGCATTTTAAAGCCTGTAAATATTCCTTCCACAGTTCCAGTAGTCTCAAAAACGATGACATATTCTTGAGTTTGTGGCAACACCCTGTAGCATATCAAGAGTTTGCATTCTCAGGTGCTTACACACACACCCAATAAATACTTTTAATAAAAATAAATAATTGAAAGGTGTGGAAATTAAACACCAACATCAGACTCCTTTTGCAGATTGATAATGATCAGCACCTACAAATCCTCACGGGCAGTGAAAGGCTGGAAGGGAGAGAGCATGTTTTCAACCATAGCCAATGTCTGCATCAGCAACAAAACCAGTCTCTGAGCACTGGCATCAAGGAGCATTTGATGTGAACACAGTGACATCTTGTTTCATCAAAGGTTAATGAGTACAGCAGCTCTGTCAGCAGTACATGAAGACAGCAGTGTCACTGTTTGTCATACTTGGTGAGTTCAAGGCAGACTGCAAGCATCACCATTTGCGGATTTGTCGGGTTTCTTTTCCCTCCTGGGTCAGTAAGTTTAATGTGAGGAGTTAGGATTTCACCATAAGCAACTCTGTGTTGTCTTTCCACAGAGCAAAAATGCTTTTGTAAACCTGGTACTTTTGCTGACTGGAGAACTAGAGGCTTTCCTCAGCAAATTTTATTTAACTAGAAGCAAAGCAGAAAGTATAATAAATAATTGATGGTTTTTTTTCTTCCAGCTTTCTGATAAAATCTTTTTGATAATTTTTTTTTTTTAAATGCAGTATTTTTCAGATAAAGGCTTTCATTTCAAGCAAAAACTTTGTATAAGTCTCAGTTTATATATTTATCCATAAGTGTCCATTAAAATAAGTGGAAAAGGATAGAGCAGCATCAACAAGGAGACCTAAAAAACCACAGCAGTGAAATGCTGTACAGCATTTCTGCTGTTCAGCAATACTGCTGCTAGATCCTGTGGCACTGGGCAGTGCTCATAAAGATATTACCACTGTTTTCTGAGCTGGTAGAGTTTTCTGTCTATCTCAGGAAATTGTTATGTGGCTGAACAAGCACCTGTCTCTGGGACAGATTAAATAAGGACTGGATGTATGAGTAAGGCTCTGGGATCTGGACAGCACTTGCTACATTCTGTCGTCCAAGCTCATAACAGCAGCTTGTTTCTCTGTGGGATAATACCTTAATTTGCTCTCCCTGTGGACAGGATATGGATGACACTTCATCATCTCACATGGCATCAGCTCCTAGGATCCATGGCCGAAGCTAAGGATAGGAAAACTTCTTTCTGCTTGAGGACTGACTGTGTGAGGTGAAAGTCTTTGTTGCCTTTAGCAAGCTGGTAGTATTATGTGGTGTCTGCTATGCTAGCATTTATGAGTTGTGCTCATATTGCTCTTGAAAGTGCATCTGAGTCCTGCTACTATTGACAAGTGGTATTTTTTTTTTTTTTTTCCAAAGGCTTTGGTTCTCTCTCCTCTTATGACTGAACAATTTGTTTGGGATGGTTTATTTCTATGAGCTTTTTTGTGTTACACAAGACAAACTTTCAGCTCTGTCAGTCTCTAGCTAGACAACCTTTAACAGCTTATTGTACAGAGGTCTTATTTACATCATTACATATTTATGTTTCACAAGGTAACCTGGACTTTGCAAAAGAATCTTAGAAAAAGATGTTAAAATGGAGCTCAGGATGCCTTGTAGACATCAGGTATTCTTACAACATTCCTGACAGGTATTTGCATAATTCTGTTTTATAAAGCCATGTAATTACAGAGGTCCTGTTTATTCCATGCAACCTTCAATCCATTCACCCTTTGCATTAGAAAGGCTCCCTTCTCCCCTGTAAAATATCTAACTTACCACTTTCTTGGTGCAAAGACTTGACTTAATCACCAGGAATATGGAACACAGGCTATCCCTCTTTTTTTTCTATGGCCCATTATAAGGCTAACCATATATTCTTTTGTCATCTCTGGATAGCTCAAGCCCATGGAGCAAGGAGTCATATATATAGCTTTGACCCTCTTCC
>NW_008616806.1:4795-25611 GCF_000691845.1 Merops nubicus | reverse complement strand
AAAATAATAATAATAAAAAAAGAAAAAAATCTCAGACTGCCTTAGCTAGAATAGGATGATTTACAGAAAGTAGCAGAAGTAGAAGGGAAAAGGGTTTATTCTTCCTGATCCTTCTACACAAGTCTAGACTAAAATTTTAACCATTAGTACTCAATATAAGAACACCTTGAGAAAGAAACTAATCATATATTTCACAGGCTAAAAGTTGTAGTGCCACATATTTGCTTTTAGTTAGTATATAGCAGACAATTGTCCTTCCTTTAGCTTACATCCCCTCGGTTTTCCCCACACCTGAAAAATAACTATTAATTGATGAAACCCAGCAAGACCAGGAGAAGGTAGTTAATTCATATCTATAAGCTCTTCTGCACTGTTGCCTGAAATTTGTATCCTGCAACTCCTTTTCACCTATTTTTACCACCTATCTCATTACTAATTTGAAAATAGCAGGTGTCTTTTATAAATGTCTGCTCCTCCCGAATGAAAAACTCAAGTCATCAGAATACAACTTTTGTACTCAGCAATTACACTTACAGTAGCAGTTCAGATAAGTTTTATCACCTTTTGTCCTCTTAATCTTACAGAAGGCATATGCAGGTTATATGCATATAATAGTTTTGGTTGGAAGAGACCTGCAAGATCATCAAGTCCAACCATTAACCCAGCACTCTCAGGTCACCACTAAACCATGTCACTAAGCACTACACCTAGAGGGCTTTTAAATACCTCCAGGGATGGCGACTCCACCACCTCCCTGGGCAGCCTGTTCCAGTGCTTTACAACCCTTTTGGGGAAGAAATTTTTCCTAATATCCACTTAAACCTGCCAGAGTGTAACTTGAAGCCATTTCCCCTTGTACTACCACTTTTTACTTTTGAAAAGAGACCAACCCCCACCTTGCTACAGTCTCCTTTCAGGTAGCTGTAGAGAGTGATAAAGTCTTCCCTGCTCCAGATGAAACGACCCCAGTTCCCTCACCCTCACTTCACAAGATGTGTTCTCTAGACCCTTCACCAGCTTCGTTGCTCTTTGGACACGCTCCAGAACCTCACTGTCCTCCTCGTAGCAAGGAGCACAAAACTGAACAGAGTATTCAAGGTGTGGCCTCACCAGTGCCAAGTACAGGGGGACAATTGCTTCCTTAGTCCTGCCATGTGACTATAAAAATGAGCTTGTACCCCTGAAAAATATGGTTTTCTAACCACCACTGAGATGTGAGCTAGAAATTTGCTTGCAGTCATGCTGACTGATGCAGATGGTGAAAAAAAGTATAAGACCAACAAGTGAGATTTTTCCAAAGCACCAGAGGATTCAATGCAGCAAAAGACCTACTGAAAAAATGCTAATGGATTTTGTTAATTTCCCCTTTGCCTGTATTTCTAACCTGATTCCCTTTTGGTTCTCCATTTTTTTTTTAACAAAAGCTGCTGGCAATAGTGAGAAATCTATAAAATACAGAGAGCTCAGTGTATAAAACCTTCCACTTTTATAAGATGCTAATTGATATTCTCATACACTGCAGTGATACTTTATTTTATATATAGATAATGCTATTATATTCCACAATACTGGTGGCACAACACATCAGTTTTTGCACTACTGGCAGTTCAGTTTTTCAAGAAATCTTTAAGCCCTTCTAGGCTATAAGTATAACTTCTCTTGCATATTATTTGAATTAAAAAAACAAAACTAATTTGAATTTAAATTAGTTAAGTTTCAAATAGCATTGAAATAAAATCCATCAGGTTCTAAATTCCAGCTGTCAGAGATGTTACAGCCCAGTTTACATACAAATATCTGAGTGAACAGGAGGCTAAGAGTCTATCCTCACCAATTGAGCCTTTTCTTCAGCAGATCCTAGATCTCTAGTTCAGCAGACCACTCAAATACCTAGTTCCATCATCCATGGTCACTAACCCCTGCCCTGCTCCAACCAACCCAAGTGCCAAGGGTCATTCCTGGGACTTAGAAACAGATGTACAGCTGCTGTGTACATTGTGCAAAGCCTCATAAAGGCTATAAAGAAATGTGCTATTTGGCCAGATTGGTCAAATTTCTCAACACGAGATCTCCAAGTCTTCAGAACCCAGAGCTAGTGCTAAAGGCACCTGGAAAGTGCCTTGCTCTCTAATGCAAGCAGTAAGCAGGAACACAAGCTGAGATAGTCACCTTGACTTTCAAAGAACACACCACTCTTACATTGTTAGTCCCACAAAACAAACAAATAAACAAAAAAAAACCACACAAAAAAAGCACAAAACACCAACCTAAACAACAACAAAACAAAAGGCTGGCATTGCCTATAGGTGCCTTTTTAAAGGACCTCTTTAAAAGCTGGTCCTATTTAGCAGCTCAACTAAACACTAGGTGCAAACAGCTGGGAATAAAGCAGCACATAAGGGTAAACAGCTTCACATGGTCAAAGGGGAATCTACTGACAGCTCATCTTAATGGGATATGCACACTTGCCATGGTTTGAGGTCAGGGCAGCTCCCAGAACTGTAACAGACACTCTCTGTTAAATCCTGTGCCTTTGTTTGCTTGTAGGATTTGAAGTTCTCATGGTTGGTTGCACTGCTGCTGATGCAATTATGAAAATAAACAAAAAGGGAAGCAGGAAATAATTTCATTCATCCTAGCATTCTGCAAACAGCATAACCATATTCAGCAATTCTTCCTGGCAGCCTTTCCTTTATTGATAATAACAGGCTTTTGTAACCTGGAAATTAAAATGGGAATGATCAGGAGGCTCAGAAGCCCTATACTGATCAGCCAGTGCTGAAAAATCTGAATAAAGAAACCAAAATCCAGTTCCATTAGCACACTAGAATTAGCAGAGAAAACTGTGAAAATTTCAGTGCTCATTTGCAGTGTAAACTAGGGACTGTGTCACAACTGATGAATTGAAATTTCCACTCCACAGCAAGCCCACAGCAGAGCTGCATGAAGCATAGTCTGTTGTTTAAGAAATTACAGAAGGTACAAAAGATTGATGGGAAGCTGCATACCTGGCAATTTAACACAACATTTTTACTGTTTTTAGAGGAAAAGGAATAATAAAAGGTCAGAATGTACAAGCACATCAGGCAGCAAAAATGGTCCATAGTCCTCCTTGCTTTGCAAGATCCAACAAAAAATAGAGACCACATCAACATAAAAACATCGGTGCTGCCTAACAGGAAGCTTATCAATGAAACTAAAAAGGCTTTTCTGGCAAAAACAAATTTTAATGAAACCACATCAATGCTGAAAAATATTCCAGGTGGTCAGAAAAAATATTCTGAAATATAAACATAGTTGGAAACTCAGTGTTAAAAGAAAAAGGAAGTAGTTTGCAGGGTTTTGAATCAGGATTAAAAGACAAGGAATTTATTTGAAAAATCAATAAAATAAAGATATGAAAAGTGATATGAAAGATCACTGATGCCACCACCTTCTCTAAAGAGACAGCATCCCTTTGTACCATCCATTGCCAAATTTCTTGCCCAGAATTCAGAACTTAGCAGATCAACAAAAACTCCTTTGTACGTTCACACTACTAAGAGGCTACATCACTCTACACTTTTTTAATATAGTTAATAATTTAAAGTAACAATATAATCAGAAATATTAGATACTTTCTGTTATGAATGTGGCTCACAGAACACACAAGTGTTTGCAATTTACCACATACCTGCATATATAGTTAATAATTTAAAGTAACAATACAGTCAGAAATATTAGATACTTTCTGTTACAAATGTGGCTCACAGAACACACAAGTGCTTGCAATTTACCACATACCTGCACGTCAGATACCTGTGTATCAGAACAGGGCTGGTAGAAAAAAATAGCACTTCTCTGTGTAACTAAAGCCATGTATCATCCCATAAACCTGCACTTTTTCCATTTCAGAACCACCCTTAGTGTTGAGGCTCCTAGCATGTGCAGGGGAAAAAAATTAATCCTTTCCTTTGCTTAGTCTCAGTCATTTTGGTCAGTGAAGCTCAATTTCTTTTCTCTGATTTGCTCATTCAATTTAATTCAATTTTCCTGATATACAAGCCCTTCAATGTCTCTAACTGAGCTCTTCATCTAATATAATTTCCTTTCAGCTTTTCACCACCATCCTTCCTTCACCACTGTTCCAGGTTCTCTAGCTCCCAGCAGTCTTATCCTAATTATTAGTTCTGAACCTTGTACAATCCAAGTGTTATTTCCTCAGCATTGAAGTTAGATAAGCCCTCTTTCTCCTTGCCTGAACAAATGCAGAAGAAAATTGAAGGCACAGTGGTAATACACTCACTACTCACTGTTCCTGAGATAAATAATTACAGAGGAAATCTTGTTTAGTCACTGCTGTCTTGGGAAAGAGGATGCTCAGTTCAGATTAAATATTTGGAGAATTTCATTGCCAAATCCTAACAGGTCTCCCCAGGGCACGAGTGAACCGCTATTTGTCAACAGCCAATAACTGGGTCAAATTCAGACACTTTTTCACAGGAGCAACAAAAGAAAAGGAGATAAATTAGAATGGAACAAATAGAGTCTAAAAAACTCTTTAACAGCTTCTATTAAGGACAGCAGCACAGGTATGGGAGCATAAGCACAAAGCTAACCTGGACAAAAACTGAATTCCAGAGATCTCAAGGGGATTATTTTAAAACAAAATAGTTCTTCCTGTTGGCATTTTATCAGTTGAAAAATAAGTGTTTAGCACACTTCAAGAGTCAATATGAAATAACAGTAAGACAGCAGGAGTTATTGGTGGAGTCTTCTGCAGGGTAAGAGACAGAAGGAGCATTTCCACCTCATTCCCCAGTGACCTCTTTAACATGTCTCTCACTACCCCATCTTCACAGACCATGAATCTCACCCACTCTTTCACTGCATTGCCCTGCAGCTGGTGTCATCAACTGGTTCTACTCATCTTTGCCACACACACACGCCTGTTATAAGCTATATGAAATCTGGACACACTCATCCAGGCTACTAGTACAGAATAAGACTCGTGACCTTGCCTTAATGAAACTTTACCTGTTGCTTTAGAAAGGGAACCAAAGAAGATTATTTCAAGTGGAGGAGACTTGAAAGAAACAGGTCCTCAGAATTCCACGTATTCCAATGTTCCCCATACAGTCTAAGTTCATTTAAGTCATAGTCCTAAACACAGATTTGAATACTGATATGATGGAGAAAATCATGAATCAGAATATTTTTCAGGCAAATGTATTTTATTGTGCCAGCTATTAAAAAGTATTATAAATGCTTTTTATTTTTAGTAGTTTTTCACCATGCCCCTTCTCAGTAACCTCAGCATTTGCACTACACTCTCTATTGCTTGCTTCATCTCTCCCCCCTTTCAAATACACAATCAGAAGTGCCAGCATTTATATTCTGATAAGAAAATTGGAAGAATATTTTCAAATAAAATTTATATGTTCATCCTCAATAGTTCTGTTTCTTCTCTTGTGTCACAAACAAAGAAAAACAGAAAACCATACTACCATAACTTTGTGATGCTTCTTACTTTCCTGAACCAAGGGAACAAATTCTTCCATGTCATTTGCAATTTTTCACCTTTATGATTATCTGACATAACAGGTAAAACATTTCCTTATCAACAGTATTTGTCTTTTTATAACATCAAATATATTTTGTATATTTCAGTTATCAGTATATTATTTGGTTACTTTGTATTTCAAAAATGCAGTGAAATGGTGCCAGAAGGGACAGATATAGCAGCAGGATTTTATTATTGTTTCAAATCAACAAGCAGTGTAATAAGGCTTTTTAAAATACACTGCCTTCACAAGAAGACCTTGTGTCCAGGCAGTGGGAAAATGGCAGGAAGAAATAATATGGCTTGCAGTGAAATTGCATTTGAAGTTAAGTAACTAACTGTGTCTCAAAAAGTGACAAATCAAGTTCAGATTTCTAGTAAAAATCATTAATTTTTCAGAATCTTAGCTGCTTGCTACTCACAACTACTCCCTAAAACATAGATATTTACAATTTCTTTCTTCTTTTTTTCTTTAAAAAGATTCACATTCATTTGGACTCTTCAGTAACAGTTGCTAGGCTCTTGGACCCAAAAACCATAACTGCATTACCATAGCTACCTGCATGAAGCTGAATGAAAGACTTCAGTCACGACTGAACATCTCAAGAGGTTTAGCTTCCAGTGCACATGAGAAGCTTGAGTTCAAAAATCAAGGGCAGGTGAAAAAAAAAGTGAAAAAAGGCAACAAGAAAATAGGTGTTCTTCCTTTTTTTGATTTGTAGACACAGTTATTAGCAATTATTCAATCTGGACACCAGTGTGGCTGCAGTGTCTCCTCGAGTGCTAAGGTGTTAATGGAGCTCTGTGAGCTCACCACTGTGTAGACATGGCTCTGTTTGAATGGATGCATTCTGGCAAACCACAGCTACCTGTGAGGTTGTTGGGATTCCTGACATGCTCACAACTGCTATGCAAGATATTCCATCTTCCAGGATTCTGAGGAAGTTCCCTTTCCACTACATCTTTACTTGCAGTGCTTGAAAAAAGTCATTATAGACTGACTGGAACAACAGCAGAAAAAAACATACAGCTATTTAAGGTGAAGATCCATAGGAGTCTAGTAGAGTTTTTCATTATACAGCTTCTGCTATTATAGTTGACACTACATTTTTAATGTGCTGAGACAGCAGACATTTGGGAAAACAACTGCTAAGCTCAAGGCCTTGGCATGGCAGTTTAGTTCTTTATTTTTCTAGATACAGGTCTCCTTTCCTACTGTGCTGCCAATATAAAACTTTCTCAGTCCCTAAGATATAAGTTGTCTGGAGGAAGCAGGGTGTTCACAGGTTGTTTCTGTATGCCCATTTTTGAGTCAAGCTACCTACTGAAGGAAATTATCTAGAGGACAAAAAAAAAACCCGTGCAGTGCCAACAATGAGCTCTCAGAATAAAAAGACATGACCTAAAGATTATTTTCCCCTCTTCCTCAACCCTGTCTCAGGCTTTATGATTGAGTTACCAATTTTTCTTACTTTTCTGCCCAACTCTCTTTTTCCTTTTCTTTAGACATGTGGTCTTAGAATAGGACTGACTGGACAATGACATTTTCAGGTAGAAAAATAGAGTACCTTTGTTGAGATGGGGCATATTTGTTCTAGAAACATATCTGCAAGCAAGAACAGATAGCTAACAAGCCAAAGCTCTAGCCAGTGAGGACCCCTCCTGAAACAAGTTTTATGCTGTTGCACAGTAGTAAGTGCAAAGCTAAAACCAAACCACTCCAACACGGAAAAAAAAAAGCTACAAAGGATCTTTTCTAAATAAAGTCCTGTGAAATTGTTTGACCTCTCAACAAAATCCACTTCTTAGGAAATACCTAGTAGCAGTATGACAGATTATGTTCTACTAAAACTGAGTTTATTAATTTTACAATATACATTTGAACATTTATAGGATAACATAAAGGATTATAAGAGAATTAAAAAAAAAATGTTAAATAAACATCAGGCTGTGCTTTCTCTGGTGTTACCTCTGCTTTTGTTAGCTGACTTTGAACCTCAATAGATTTACATGTCCCCATCACAGAACCTTTCAGCAGACTACAGGAGACTCAGAATAAGAAACCAGATAGCTCTGGGCTGCTGCCAGTAGTCACTAAAATACACAGTCAATATTTTTCACTTCAATGTTCATCACTACTGTCATACTTTAATAACAGTAACTGTAAGACAATAACTTATTGCTTAGGGAAATGCTACATGCTTTATTTATTCTCTCTCTCTCCAGGAACCAAATATTTGTGGGATACAAGTGCTACTGTCATTGAAGAAAGGTTTGGAAAACACTATCCATAAATAAACTCTTGATTCTCTTTGAATTTCTTGGGACATCACCATGAAGTGTTGGCTAAATAATAAGGTAAAATTACAGTAATAAGAGGTTTGAAAAGCTAGAGAATCTGCTGCAACACTAGAAAGGTATCATTTTCTCTAAATGATAGTACTCCTTCTTTCTTCTATTCAAGTACTTCTTAAGGTAGACAGTGTAAAGGACATAATATTTACAACTTTTATTTATATTTATAAAATCACTTTTACAAATTATATCTGTAAAGTTTTATGAATTTTTAAGGTCCTGTCCTTGTCCTTACAGAACATCTGTAGTGTTTGGATGAAACCTATAGCAAGCCTCTGGAGATGCTCATAAACCACATTTTTAACCTCTTGAGAAATTAAAAGATCAAGTTATGATAACCATATGCCCTCTAATTGGAAGAAAGGCCTTCATTTTCCAAAAGTTACTCATATAGGAAAAGATACCATTCTGAACACAAAATCACTTGACATCACACAGGAATATAAAGAAAGGAATTCGCTCCCAGCTGTTACACTTGTGGTTGTTTTCCCCATAAAGTCACAAATCAAAGGGCTCTTCATGGCAGCTCTGCCTGCTGTCATATTGCAAGCCCTGTGAATCATTGGGGAGATGGTTCACAGCAGCAAGACAACACCAACCACACTGCAGCGTTCCTGTAAGCATGCTGTCCTGAAGTCCAGAGAAACAGAGCTCAAAACCACAACTGAAAAGGTCTCTGATGAAAAACAGTCACTCCAAAGCCAAAATATTTTATGGAAGATTTTTTTTCCTCCATATTTTGTCAGGTTTCTATCACAAAACATGAAACAAACACTTACAGTTGCCTAGTTTGGCCTGATTCTGACTACTCTGGTTTGCAGAAATTACCTGACATTAATTTTCAAATCTTTTTCCTATTGGGTTATCTTGCCTCTTGGGGACAGTGGATCAGAGGTCCAGATGCCTTTGCAGATCCCCCACTCCCATCTAAGCAGGACTCACATACATTTGGGTAGAATCAGGTCAATAAATTACATCAGGAAACATTTTGATTTAGAAAAGCCTTAATTTTACTTGGAAATAAAATGGTGAAACGGGATGTTCCACTGCTTTAGAATAATTTCTGAATCATTTAATTCCTTGAGCACTTTTCAGACATGAACTTTTATCCTTATTGGGAACTGAAACATATATTAAGCACTTTCAACAGGACCACAGATACTTACGACATAAAGCTTCATGCTGTCAGAAGAGAATAGGAATATAAACATAACATTGATTGTAACATTATCCTTTGAGGTGCTTTTTGTGGTTATAATCTGTTAAAATTACATTTTTCAATATTTGGTCAACTTACTATTATAAAATTATTAAGTTTGTTACTGATCTCAAGGAGACAAGACTTTCACTGTTTTCACTAAACTTGTTTTCAGTTACTCTAGATGTGAAAAAATTACACATAGACACAATATTTACACATATAATAGACGTACTCAAACACAAAATAAATACACTACTTATACATTTCTGTGTAAAGAAAGAACAAAGGTACATACAACACTTGGAAAGAACATCCTCTTCCACCACAATATGCATTAAAACATTATCAAGAGGCAATTACTGTAACGATGCTATAGTTCCTTACACATTACTGTCATAATGTAGGTCTTCAATTTTTCTCATTTTATTACTTCTTCAAATTTCCATCCACCTTTCCAACACCCTTCTTTGATCTGTGAGCTACACCACACTTTTGAACTGTATACCATGGGCACTATGTTGTAGTCCAAGGGAAGAAACTGAAACATCAAATGTTGCTCATTTTCACACCTGCCCAGAGGGACAGTGGCTCCTAAACACAGAGAATCCAGAAAACTCCCTGGGCTTCTGAGCACAGACAAATCACCCTACAGCATTAGACTTTTCTGAATGCAGCAGACTTAACATAAACCTTTGAGAGTAAATCTGCCTAACAATACAACACTCATAACTGATTCAGTTAAGCTAAACTGAATCTTTACCACGTTTCTCATCTTTTTCAGAATTTATAGAAAACAACAATATAGAATGGGATTAGGCAGACTTGAAATTCCATACATCTCAGTCAATGTTTAATGCACGTGTGCTTTAAATCATGCCCTATTTAACACTTGTGATTACACAGTTGACCAAATTCCCCCCGGAAAATGTTTCCACAACCTCTTCTAGTAACCTTACAGAAATATACAGCAACATTTTGCTTCTACAGAAAGATCATCTACTCAACTAGGGATCCTTACAGACAGCTATAATGTCTGTCCCTGCAGCTAAAAAGTAACTCTCTGTTTTAAACCAAAAGATTTGGAAGATTTACCATTGACACATATATGTACACACTGGAAATCAAAAGACTTTCAGCTCATTTACTATGAAAAGATAATAAGCTGTGTCCTACCTATGGTGGTAATAACAGTGCCAGCAAAGAAGAAGGAACTTCCCAAGTCCCAGTGACTGTTCTGAGTAGATGTGTTTCCTAAAGGTATGATTCCTGCATTTATTGCTGCCACTACTTGCTGCAAGTTTAAAAAGATTTTTGTCAATATTCATGAAACAATGATATTAATATACATTAAACAGTAAACTGTTAAATCACATATTTAACCCAAGCAATAAACCAGAAAATGGTCAGTGTTGCTCTGCTCGAGTTTTGTCATTCAGTCAGGCTCCAATTTAATTTTCAGCAGACACCCCAAGCACTTCAGCATGCAGCAGAGCTGTAAACTCCAGATCATTAAGAAGAATCCAAAATCTAAAATATCAGTAACAGCATCACCTTAGCTAGATGGCAATCACAATTATATTTACAGTTCCAACTACTTGGTGAAGATAAATATGCATGAAACAAAGATTTGCAATGAGAATTTCCCAAAATATTCCTCTGCTGAGTTAGGCAAGTAAATGTACTTCTTGAAACCATCATTTCAAAACTCCAATAAAAAATGCCTGTGTATTGTTTTGGATCAAATGAACTCAAATGAATTAAAATACTTTTGTAGAACAGATAATTCAATAATTAAAGATTAACAATTCCGCTTAGGGGCACAAAGCTTTCACTGTATTAATAAAAAATTCAGAGTCAAATATCAAACATGTATCTCTAAGTTTATATAACTATATACTACATAAACGTAATTCTTGAAAAATTCAGTTCTACCAGTTAAAATGAACAAGCTTGACACTAGTGACATTTTCATAGCCTTGAGAAATATGAAGCATTTCCCAATTCATGTGTCACCTACTGTAAATTCTTACCACAAAAAGTATTCCTGTTTAGTTATACCTCTCTTGCAGATGTATACCAGCATTTGAGTTAAACACTACACACCCAGAAGTATTTTTAAACTTTCAGTAATGTACCTTCTCATTTCGTTCTGAAACTTTAAAACACGACTTATTTCATAATCATGGTCCTTAGAATAACAACTGATGTTTAACAACAGAGGAAACAATACTGCAAAGCTAAAATTAACATTTTAATTAACTAACTAATCATTTCAGCTTGGTACGTTGTCCAACAATGATTATGCATATAAAGATATTCAGCAATAGGGCAGACTAGAATGTTTTTCCACATGGGCAGTCTGTTGCAGAGGAACAGTGTTATGCAGAAGCAATAATTTTTTCCATCTCAAAATACACTGATAACTTGCAAATGAAAACATTTTCATTTCTGGACAGAAATTACAAAATAACAGGCCACTGATTTTTTATGACAGGATCTCAACTGAAAACCACCGTTTCCAGTTTTCCCTTCTCAAAGCTCAGATGCACAAAATAGCCATTTTAGAGTCCACAGCTGTATTTCCACAGGCACAGGGATCTTGCTGCAACACCTAAGCCATTTTCAATACCCCCAAGGGTCATCAACAGAAAGCTATATGTGATATCTTTACATAGGCTTTACACTGTTTTATTGTCTATACCTTCGACTGTTTTAATTTTAACTTCTTTTTTTTAAACAGCAGAAAGGCAGACATCAAAGATGTGGAATTTTCTACTTAGGATGGGGAAAGAGAAAGGGAAGAGTTTCAATTTCCTTTGAGTTGGAAGAACAAAGCTTCTTCTATGTCTGTTCATCAGGTACAACTTGGTAACAGTAAATACAGCAGCACCAATACTAAGAGGTGTTTCCATTACTGTAGGAAGGGACACATCAGATTAAGCAGCATGTGAAAACCATCCCTTGTATTGATTTTATAATTTAGACAATGCAGACATTCCTTTGATTTATAAGCCCCAGTATGCTGCCTTATAAAGCCTATGGAAAACATTTTGAGTACTGTTTCATTTCAGTGGACTAATAACTTTTATGACAGGTCCTTGTACCTGCAAATGGGAACATGCTGTCCAGTAAGGACATCCTGTGGTAAAGAACTGGGTCAGTATCATCTGCTTTATTACAGTGTACTGCACAGGATGAATGCACTACCCAGAGCAACTCACCTGTTTAGGCAGTCTAACAAGACCAAGTTTTATACAGATCCAGCTCTAAAACATTTTCAGAGCTTTCTATCATCACTACACACTTTTAAAGTCATACTGCTTCAATGTCTTTTATGTGAAAGGTGTGCCAGTCTGCACTGCTGGAAAACCCATTACAGTTATGCACTTCCTAACTGCAGTACCACTGCAACTACAGACTGTCAGGAAAAAAAAATACAACTCAACCCAAAACTGCTGTGTTGGGTGGCACCTGACAAAATACAACAGAAGGCTACAAAAGACAATGAGCTGCTATTATTATATCTCTGATTTTAGCCAACTGCTAATTATGAAAATAATCAGGGCAAACAGGCAAGTAATGCTTTCTCTTCATACATCCTCCTAAGAGTTTTGGGGAATTTCTGAATGGAAGGCTGCATCTGCATTGTGGTGTTCAGATTGGTTTGGGTGATCATTTTACCATGAATTTATCTAACTACTTCTGGAGTTCACCTGTATTTTAGAAGCCAAGTCATTCTAGGGCAGCAAGTTCTGCAATTTACTTGTAGATCTTTTAAAAAGTATTTCCCTTTTGAGAATTTTATGTGCTTCAACATAATTTTACAAGTTCTGTGAGAAACACTTGAATAGTAATTTATTTGTCTCCTTCAAGAAATTAAGGATGTTATAGACCCATCATCTGCCTCTTTTTCCAAATTAAAGGCTCCTTCTTATGAAATAATATATTTAATATAGACCTACTTAAATAAATCTGTTTAATAGTGTATACAAGTAATTTTTTATTGCCAGTATTTCTTATTGACTTTTTTTGTACCTTTACTGATTTATCTATTGATTGTTTTAAAGACAGTTTTAGTCATAAAGGGCCAGATGTTGCCTTCTGCATCACCAGGTTAAGGTTCCAAAAACACACTATTTTGCTTTCTTCTGAACTGTTTCAGTGTTTGGGAGGAGCCAGCCTTTAAATACTAAGAAAGCTGCTGCATTATGTTCCTTTGGAGTCTTCCTTACTAACAGGGATAACAGTTTGGTAAGGTTGCTGGTTTACTACTGGTCAATGCTACTATTTCATAAAGTCTTTGGATATTGACTGCAGATTTTTTTGGGAGGGATAACTGCATTTTTCACTTCTTTGGGTCAGAAGACATCTTTTCTTTTTTAGTTTGGTCAGTGCCTATAAGCAGATCCTCATCTAATACTATTCCCAAGCATAATTTTAAAAGAACATAATATGTATACTCTTAGTATTTGTACATTTCAGGGCACTTACTTCAAGTTAAAGTCTTCTTTCTGACTATATCCACTGCACAAACTTGGAATATTAGATGTTAACATTTCCTTAGTCCAGAATAAGAACCCAGGCTCATGCAGTTGGTTTCTGCCAGCTTCTCTAAAGGTCAGGATCTCACCCTCGGTGTTCAAACAGCTATTCACTGTCAGTGCTGTCAGATTCCATTTTCTGTGCCACTTTATTCTTGGCCTTCTTGAGTGAGGCCTCACTACTAGAGCAAACACAACCACTTCATTTGTCCCAAGTTTCAGATGTCATTCTTTCCTCCTTTCCTTCCTAACTTCTGTCACCTGAGCCCTTCAGCTTATCCTAACTAATACAATAGCAAGAGTAACTCTGTACATTTTGAATCTTGAAACAGTTAGGACTATGAAAACTCCACAAAACCTGTACATTTATCACATGTTGCAGCCTATAGACATTTTGTGTGGTCTTAACATAGTATTTCTTGACTTTTAAAAAATTACATTATTAAATTTAACTGGCCACCTCAGTGGCAATTTTTCTAGTTTTTCTTATTTTTATTCCATATACAGACTAAATTCTGACTTTAAAATCAGTTTCACTTAAGCACTGCAGAACCAGTCTCCATTAGAATAGGGATGTAGACAGTTTCAGCTGTCAAACTATGTAGATTATTTCACTTTACTTGCTTCCAGAGTCTTTGCCCACTAGTTGCTTTGTATGAAATGACTGATGACTGACCAGAGAAGAGATGACTCAGCACAGGGCACCCAGACAAGGTCTCTGGTGCAATAATAGTATTATATGGTTATAATAAAAGTAATATTATTTCTTCTTTCATTATCTTTATAGTGGTGAAAATTTGAGCTTGCTTTTTTTTTTTTTTTTAATAGCAAAGAGAACTGAGACAAAATTTTCAAGTATTTACAAGTTTTAGGAACTGAATTCACATTTTTTTAAGTTGCATGGATTCTTAGGCTAGCTCTTTACTGTATCTTATGATAGGTATGAGCTGTGTCTGAGTCCTAACTTGCACTACATGCAGACTACCTGGCTTTACACTCCTATTCAGGAATAAGCTTTAGTAGAGCATCAGAAGAAAGAGGTAGAGACACTTAAGCCCAGAGTAGACAGGCCAGACATGACCTGCCTTAATTTCAACAAGAGGACCTGAGCTCCAAAACCACATAAGCATTGCATTCATACTGTACTTTTTTGCTTGCAGTCAGACCACTGGAAAAAGGAGAATGAAGATATAAATTCTTTTAATTGAAAGTCAGCTTTTCATTTCCTATATAATTTAGAGACACTTTTTAGTAAATATATTGCACAGCTTTGTGTTCTGACATCAAACATTCACACAGATATCTGTCCATCGAGGCCACACAGAGCTACCCTTGCAGATTAAGACACAGAATTGTGTGATTTTTTTTCTGCCAAAACAAGAGATGTTCAAACAGCACAGTCATTTTTTGAAAACAGTAGACAATTCTCCCAGGTCAGGAATTTCAGTTTCTCATCCTCTGACCCTGCAAGGAGTCAATGGAGATGACTGACAAAAGCCAGCCTGTTGGCCATAGAGCTACACCCTCTAAGCAGGGGTCCACAGAGAAATACAGAGACAGTATGAACTGAGAAGGCTGGTCTCTGGTAGTCAACTGCTGTCTCATGTCTGAGAGATACGAGAGAAATATCATTTCAACTGCTGTCTCATTTCTGAGAGATCTGGCAGAAATAAGTATGTGTCAGACAAGCCATCCTACTGCTCATCTCCTTGTTCCACACGAGGCTCTGAATACATGCTTTTGTACCACCTTCCAGTCACTTCACTTTTATGAAATGATGTAACACAACACTTTATTACTCTCAGCTCTTCTATCCGAGCATTAAAAGAGAAGCATCTTAAATTATGCTTCTGATAAAATGAAAAGTGTGCAGTCTTTGGTTACTCCACCTGTCAGAAGTTAGCTTGTGCTTCCTGGCAATCACTTAACAAGCTATCTCAAGATGTCAGATATGTCTCAAAGTTTCTGGAAACTCATTTCTCAGCCTGGATTTCTTCCTTTGCTGTCCTGCTTCTGTCTGACAAAAGCACTCTCTCATTTTCCAGAATAATGATACATCTCATATGGCCCAGCTACTCCATGAGACCATTTTTATTTCAGCTTTGGTTTACAAAGAATGGAAAACCTAGTTCTTTGTTCAGGGGCACACTAGGATGCTTTTAACACAATGCTAGCAACTCTCCTGCCTCTAGGAGCACATGCTTTTGAGCTTTGCTGTTAAAAAAGATTGCAATGATGTTTATATGATAATTCTGTGACTCCATGTTTTTCTGGTTAGTTTGTGTAACATATGACTGTAATCTGCACTAGAGACACTAGAGACTAGTAGCCAACAAGCTAAAGAATTAACTCTTCTCACCCTATGTTCACAATCTACTTGAATGAAAAACACATAGAAATATATTGAAATACATTTCTATGTCTAAAAATGCATTACAAACAGACTATGTATATAATTTTGCATGTGTGTACATACATGTGTGTATGCACATGCATGTTCAAGGAAGAAGGCTTTTCTTTTGCTTTGCAAGTTTAAAGACTGAAAGAATTATGCAAACAGTTGCTCAAACTCTTAGTAATGAGTCATATCTGCCACCCTTTCTAAGGCAAAAGCTGTGATTCAGATGGATTCAAGCCATCTAGGTTCTAGGTCCTATAAAACTGTTCTTCTGAAGTAAATGTATGCTTTAAGAGTCCCACCACCAGAAGTAGTAAACCAAAAAGTTGGAAACTGTCTTGCTTGAACCAAGTGATGAAGGCAGTTAGAAATTATTTATTTATTCTTGCAAAAATCTGTATTGCTCTTATGCTCTTGAAGGATAAAGACTGCTTAAAAAAAAATTCAGTTTGGTTTAACTGCTATGCAGAAAGCAACTACAGAAAAGGGAGCTGACCTGTCACTGGAGGGAATGCTTCCAGGCAACAGAAAGTGTGGCAAAAATTTCCCTCCCTCCAGGAGCTAAGTGCTGAGCCAGAAGAGAGGATTTGGCTGTAAGAGGACAGCACAAATCAGAGCAACTCCAAGTGAGGAGTGCACACCAGCCAGGGCTTCTGCAGCCCATCTGAACTTGACCACAGCAGGGGGGTATCTGTGTGGAGGACAGGTTTGGGTAAGGTTATGATCAAAGGTCTTTCACAGAGATCTTTTATCTTAAAAATATTCCTCTGATCTGGGGATACAGGTAGGATTAGGGGAGGAAGGATGCTTTATTGTGGAAGGAGACAACAGTATCTGAACATTAATGAAACAAGATCTTACTGTACCAGTGAGGACTACCTGTATACCTAAAGTTAAAAATACAAAGTTCAAGTGCTTTGATGGGCAGACACCTTACCAAGGACAGACCCAGGGTAACAACAGAAACTACAGTTCCTGAGCTTCATGTTTTAACTACTTTAAAAGTTATTCATTTCCTGTTGCTTTGAAAGCACCATCCAAAGGCAACTTTACTAGTGGTGTTTGCAGTTTGTCATAAGCTTCATGTCTGAAGATACAAATGGCAAATTAAAAAAATGATACGATGGTATTTTGGATGCCCAGAAAAATAAAATATGCTGCAGTATCAATTTCTTGTCTGCTGGCCTATCAATCTTTCCAAGGCCAAGGTTTAGGCTTACAAAACATAAACACCTGCTGCTTACAAGTTAGGATCCAGCCATGCATGGCTGCTGCTTCCTTTTAGAGAGTCTAGAAAGAACTGCAAAAGTGAAAGAGACTAATAATATTTAGTGTTTAAACTGGTACATTCAGTCTCCCTCAAAAAATACATGCTTAGAGAACCTGTAAGCTACAGCTCAGAAGAATGTCTATAAATGTCGTCATACAAAGACTAAATAAAATTTGATTTAAGCTCAATACGCCTAGGTAATATATTTTAAATCTGCCTAAATAAATTCCAGATTTAACTGAAAACAAGATCTTTCCTTATCTGTTATTTATGATCTCTAAAAATTATACAGCAAGCTCAAATGCCTTCTAATGTCTGGGTGAGAAAGAAGGATTTACACTTCTTTAACAGTTCTCTACATAATCAGAGGCTGTGGCTCAAGGAGCTTAGCTGGCTGAAATAAAACAACACATTCCTGAGGACACAGCAAAATTAGGGTTTTTTTTGTCTACAACAGAATTTGTAAAAACACTATGAAAATGACACAAAATCAGTTACTGGTGGAGGTGCAACAATGTAGCTTGAACTATAAAAATGAAGCCATAGAAAACACATATTTTAAAATAAAATATTTTTACAAGAAACTAATCACATAAGAAGCCATGATGATATTCTGGTGATGCCAGTTTAATGAAAGAAACACTGCTCCTCTGTCATTCATAACTGTGTCAGACGTCCCTCAAGAGAGATTAAAAAAAAACCCAACATATTTTTCCTCAAGGGAAATAAAAAGAAAACACATTTTGGTCTCATTCACAGTCTAAGAGATGAATGGAAAGAAAAGGGAGAATGCAGCTGACACAAATGTAAGATAAAAACAGGAATGGGACAAGACCACTGACCCCAGCACAGAAAAAGCTTTTCTCCTCATCTTAACCACATGCCAGTGGAGAACCCAAGGAGATAAACGTGCAGGATCAAGGTCAATTCAGCTAATCCTGGTAGTTTACTAATTCTTTTTGCTTTGTTTTGTTTTAAATGCAAGCACATATTTGTGGGCATTCAGTTTTCAGAAGAAGCCACATACTCCAAAACGGGCTGGACTTAAAATTCTACAAGAGTCCTATACTGCTGAGACAGCTTGGTGCAGAACCCTGAAAACTTATTCAGATCTTGAAATGAAGACTTTATAGGACAAAAATTACCACAAACAGCACCTGGAACATATTAAAATATTGTGCTGTTTAGTGTGATATTATTTATTCAACTTGTTAAAGTTTTGAGGATAAATATATTTGAGGAATATTTTTCCTAAAGGAGACATAAATGAGGTATGTTCTGTTATTAACTTCAGTTTTGGTGCACCTTCACTTCAACACTGTTAAGTTTCAGAATTAACTCACTAAGATAACTGAAAAAAAAATTCACACTAGCTTGCTGGGACACTCTAGGTATTTAAAATAATATAACTGGAATTTCCTGAAATTTCTCTTATTTGCAATTTTTATGTGCAAAAATAAGATATTAACAAGTTGATGCTTGGGGATTAAAAGGATTTTTTTTTTTTTTCATTTTGGTTTATAAAGGTCAACACTATAACAAATGGCAACTCAGCAATACATCATTAGGTGATACTTACATATAAACCTCTTCTCTTTTTTTACATCAGCTTTCTCTTTGACAAGGGGAGAAACATTTTTCTCTCATTGCCAAGACACCCACAATGCCCAATACTGGTCACATCCTTACTGCAGGAATTCTGGGCAGGCATAAAGCAAATTCATTCCCTCTACAGAGGGAACGAGGTGCCTAAAGTAACAATAATGACAACTTGACAAAGTTGCTGGATTTCATACTCCATCTCACCTGTCCCCAAAGACAAACTCAACCCCAGGAGACGTCATGGAGGTATATGCATGTTTTTCATGCCTGTGCAGCACTGCAGAAGGGCAACGTGCATGCAACATGAGCATGAGCAAGCTAACCTGCTTTGCACAGGTGCATAAATCCAGCAGATTCTTCTAGGTACTTGGCAATACACTTTGGAAACAGTCTCCAACATTTTCAAATGTTTATTGGCAAACTTGCTATAGGGAACAGTCAACATGCTAAAAGAGAACTAGACCGAAAGAATTAGACTGAAAGAATTAGACTGAAAGAATTAGACACAAGTTCTCTAATTAGAATTTTTTTCATTCTTTAATGCTTATTGTTATTTGCATGTGTACAGCTGGATTACTCCCAGGTTTCTCTCAGCTTCTGCCAACAAAAACCTCAGTGGTGGGGGAAATCTTTCTACATGAGAGATGTGAAAAATCCCTAGTGCAAAAGCAGATCAGGTTTAAATATTTTGTCACATATCCATAAAATCCACATAGTCTGAACTACATTGACTCTTTTATTCTGTCACCTTGTAGTTACTTTGCATTGCATGGCAGGGCCAAGCAAAGAGCAGGTGTGGACAGAGAAATCAGAACACCATCCATGATGAATTGTCAAGAGCTCTTTTCTTCCAAAAGAGGGAATAGTGGCCAAGTGTCTGGCTACATCCCTTCCTACAGCTTTATAAAGTATTTGATACTATATGGAACCTTCACCAAACTGATGCTTTCTCATCTGTTAATTACTGAGATACTTAATAACTGAGATCCTTTATAACTGAGATCCTTTCAAGACCTTCTAATAGAAACTTTAAAAAACAGAGTTTAACATCAGACCATGCACAGATTGCTGGTCTGATGTATCCTCATTAGACTCACCAAGGTAGTATTTGCATGTTCACAAGCTTCCCTCCCAGGATATTTCTCCAGTTATAGATTTAGATATGCCATCACTGATTGCTGTGGGCTGCCCACCTCAGCATTGCTGTGGACAGCATGCAGTGCTTCACTTAATATTGCTGTTAATACCAGTGTCAGACTAAAGCAAAAGGAGTGGAAATTGCTTGGAAAAGCCAGCATCTTGGCTGTACAGATATGGTCTGCATGACTTCTGCACATTTTTGGTACTCTTTTAAATGGAAGTGCTCACAAAATACCAAAAAAACCCTTATGTACCTGGAAGCAGGTCTCAGGGTCATACATTGATGTTTTCCATTGCAGGTTTAGCTTTCTATAGTGAGGCAACAACTGAAGTGATTTAGACTGAAAGAGATTTGCAGCACTGGACCATGGAAGTCAGAGATGGAGAAGGTCATGAAGACCTCCTTAAGATTCCTTCCAACCCAAACCTTTCTATGATTTGTGAGCACATGAGCAATGGCAGCTGCACTGGGCTGAAAAGTTATGAGGAAAACCCAAGTCATTTTTCTGAAGGCAGCTGAGGCTACTTGGCCATTATCATCACAGCACTCTATTTGCTTTTGACAGGGCTGGAAAACATGCCTTATGAGGACAAGCTGAGGGAACTTGGGTTGTTTAGCCTACAGAAGAGGAGACTGAGAGGTGACCTTATTGCTCTCTACAACTACCTAAAAAGGAGGTTGTAGTGAGGCTGGTGTTGGTCTCTTCTCCCAAATCACTGATGATAGGATGAGGGGAAATGGCCTCAAGTTGTGCCAAGAAAAATTT
>NW_008616806.1:1384-4642 GCF_000691845.1 Merops nubicus | reverse complement strand
GAAGGTTGGACTTGATGATCCTGGAGGTCCTTTCCAACCACAGTGATTCTATAATTCTATTTCATGACCTTTGCACATTTTCTGTGGTGCATGGTAGCTCTACATTGCCCCACGTTTCACACGTATATAAAATATATAAAGTGAACAAAAGTGTAATTCTCATCAAGTACACTGAAAGGAGCTGCCTAATTAACATAAAAAAAAAAAAAAAACACAACAACTCCTTAGTTTCAGGAATCTGAAATCCAAGGAATAAAGCTTTTTGTGCTGAAAAGTTGGCAACAGTATATATTGTTGTGCCAGGAAACCTTTTGATGATTGGTGAGAGAAAATAAGGATGGAGAAGACAGAAAAGGAAAAATCTCTACCCTGTGTGCACTTACAGAAGCACACAGGTCTGCTTTGCAATCAGCTCTGGGACACACAGAAGATTTTAACAAAGGTGATGGAAACGAGATGGCCCCTGGGTGCTAGCAAACTTCACTTTCATTCCACTTGTACAACCTTTTTAGTGGAATTTAGTGCTCTCAAACCAGTCTCCCTAATTTGCTCACCTGACTAAGCCACTGCACATGGTACTGTTGGTTACCAGTCATGGGACAGTCGAGCCTCTTTCACAGCAGGGATTAAATGGCAGATCAGAGGTGGTGGAGATTGAAAAAGCCTGGCATGATAAGCACCTTGAGAAATGACTAGCACAGAACCAGAACCAAACCAGTTTCTGGAATCCCAGAACACTAAGTTCAGGAGGAAAAGTTTATAATGAATTTTATTATAGTTTGACTCAAGATAAATACTTGATTAAAGACATTACAGTCTATAAGCTTTGTAATTTTCTTCACACACACTAATCATTCCAGCTTCCTACTACACTAGTACGTATTAATTTTCAGTTTTATAGCTTTCAGTAAATTCTTAAATATAATTTACTTTTCCCTCATACGCACTATTTATTTTTATTCATACTGGCATCCAACAAAAACAGAAGAAACCCTGCATTATATTTTAATAGCAGTCAGACATAAACCCAGAGAGACAAAATGTATTCCAGTAAATTAGCTTCTGTGACAAAGTGGTAAGTAGGGAAGAAATATGACCCCATGGTTAGGGTAGCAGCCTAGACTGGGGAAAATTATTTGAGGGTCTGCTCAATCACTGATTTCCTATTTAATTTGGGCAAGTCACTTAATTCCTGAGCCTTAAACGACTTGATGTAATTTGTTATCACTTATTCTGTGAAAACAAAGACACTCAAATGCACTTGTAGGACTGCCTGAGGTCTCCTCCTATAAAAGGAGTGAAACAGCACGTTCCTGTCTCCACATTGTGGTGCTCTTCTTTGCAGAGAAGCAGAAGTGAACAAGGAGAAATTAAGTTTACCATTTACCCCGACCACAAGCAAAGCAAACTCTTCCCACAACCATCTCTCCTCCATGCACTGTGGGAGGCTGTGTCACCCCTCCATGTTTCACAAGCCTGTGTCCTTCTGGTCAAGCCAAGATTGCTAGCAAAGATGGCAGCTAATGCTGACAGAGGTATCTGTGCTCCAATGATTGTACTGAAACTGCCATTCATTTTACACAGAACATCAAGTAGGGTTTTGTTACCAATCTGTGCTTCTGGGTAGGGAATCATAAATGCTAAAAAACTATGCTATAAATGCTAAAAATCTATGCTATAAATGCTAAAATATCTAAGTATTCCAAAGGAAATTTCAACATTTTTTTTCCTTTAAGGACCATCTCATAGATGGTGTAAGACAAAATTGCTTCAAAAATTCTCTTTTCATTGTCACAAGTACAGGATCTGACCTAAAAATTTCATATGGGGATATTTATGCAACCTGCAAGATGTTGTTCCAATCCAAATGTGTGTTCATATTTCTCTGAAAGATTATCTCATATTCTGCTGGTAAAGCCACAGTTATTACACAGCACCAAAATTGATATCAACAGCACCTCCTCAGGCATGCCTGGTCAGGACACACAGAGACAGGAACTGCCTGACAGTCACTTAAAGGGTGGCAGTTCTGCAACACAGAAACTTGTTTACTAACAAGGCAGGGGAGATATCACAAAATACAAGACATTTTCCCAGTTTGCCTTTAAAATTCAGAAGTGTGTGGCATAAAAATAATTTGGTACCTCAGAGCTCTGCATTTAAAACTGAAAAAGAAACCCACCAGGTATCTGTGCTGAAGCTCAAGGCAGATTGGTCTAGAGGGGTAAAATCCAATTCTAAACTCCCAGCCAAATCTGCTGTCAAAACCACTTCCAAAAAGCTTTGCTGCCCATGCAGCTGGCACGTTCCAGAGCTTGTGCTAGCCAGGATCTGGATGCTCACCACCTTCCCCTGCTCTCTGGGGTCCCTTCTCAAGCTCTGCAAACCCAGACAGCCCCGTGACTATTGTTAAGGAAAGGGTCAATCCTTGCCAACTCCTGGCTGTTCACTCCAGCATCCAGTTTCATGGTCTCATCCCCAGGACTGACATTATTTGGGAGCCTTTGCTGTTCCCTACAGTGCCACTGGATATTTGTAAGAACATTACAACATGGGATTTAAGTTGGAGGGAGCCTCATAAGGCTCTGGATCTAGTTCTGTGCTACTGCAAGTAAGTATTTCCAATAGTTCTGAGGCAGGTGACCTGCAAGGATAAAGTCTTGTTAGTAGGAACACACAGATGTACTTCTGTCATGGATGTGCCTTTAAGAATTGGAGAATATTGAGATTTAAGATCAAAATAGCAAGTCTGTGGTATTTTCTTCTATTTAAAACAAAATCAATAAAAACACACATCTGGAAGGGAATCTTGATACAATCATGGTAAATTAGAAGTCCTTCAAGGCAATGGAGGGTGTGTTTTCTTCCTCAGACTCAGGCATTTCAAATATTGACAGACCTGGTAAGGCGCAATCAATATATCAATTCCTTTGTGAACTATTAATTATATATATTCTTGATGAATAATCATTTAATTAGCATAATGGGAGGCTTGAGTGAAAAGGCTGTCTACTAAACACACCAGCCCTAAAAATAGCAAATTTCAACCATGAAGCTTTGCATGAAAATGCTATTTACTGCTCAACTGGCCTTCACACTTGTTACATCGCTCAGCCAATCCAGAGCTTCACTAATAAAGTTTTTCCCCTTCATCACAGCAGTGCTGCCACATATAATTCGTTCCTCTAAGGCCAAACAAGGGTTTGGTATGGATTACCTGAATCAGTTCATCAAGCTCTGTTGCATTCACGCAGGAAT